>NC_061113.1:193506343-193526418 GCF_002878395.1 Capsicum annuum
CGCCTAACCAATCGCCTATGCTTACTGTCTCTCACGAAAATGGGCATAACTTTTTGCTCGGGTACTAGATTAAGGCGAAATTGGTATCGTTGGAAAGCTAATTCGATTCTCTACAATTTGGTGGGTCTAAATAAGCCAAAATACGGTATTTACATCGAGTTATACTCATTCAAAGATGACCTTTGCAAAATTAAACACTAAAACATGATGGATTCAAAAACACTTAGCTTGTATTACCTTAAGTGACTCATATGAACATGCTTAATGCATCATAAGCTATTCTATCACTAGGATATTCATTGTAAGTCATGTACTCAAGTATGAATCACGGGATAGGAGACTTCATACATAGGAATACTTATTCACTTCCTAGCTTAGAAACATGCGGGGTATTACGCATATCCAAAATCATACATTCCTAAAATTAGGTGTCAATAGTATAAGAACTACTAATACAAATCATGAGTCAAATACATTAAAAATATCCACATAGGGTCAAAGTCTTTCTCTAAATACAAGTAAAGATATAACTACTGTAGAAAGATAGAGGAGAACTCCAGACACATTAATGTCCAACCGCTACCTTGAGTAACCTGAAGATGCTCGAAATCAACCAATCTGAGGCGTACTCGAGCTAGGACCTACACCGAAGGGCCGCAGTTGGTGCGAGTACGGCTCACTTGTACCTAGTAGGTATCATAGGTCAGCCAAGCAAATTAGTAAATAAAGCATACAAAATATACACTAAGGGCACTTCACCTGCAATCAGAAAATGTCCCATAACGATACCCCACACCGCTTGCACTAACAGTTCTACAATATCAACACATAATAGAACAACACACCAGATAAGAATACACATATGCACAATTTCACATACAAGTAGAACAAAAGAGGAACATGTATAATCAAGATCATCAATTACAAATAAAGGAAGATAGAATAATTAGACATTAGCAAATCAAGATATATAACAATAGATAAATGGCAAGTCAATATGGCAATACAAGTATAACATAAACACAATAACGCAAGCACAATGTATATAATGATGATGATGATAATGATGATGCACAAGGTCGTTGCATAACCTCCGTATACACCCACGAAGGCAAGCTTCCCAATGTGGGATCAATGGGAGGTTCGTCAACCCATATACCATCCATATATCCATACTCATATCTTCTTCTTGGCATATTCCTCAAAAAGAATTTTATAAGATGTCACATTTTCTGTCATAAAAAAGTGTTGTCGGTGTTTCTCAGGTGTTACCACCGATGGTATCATTTGTTTCATGAATGAGTATGATATGAGGATGTAATGCTCATAACCAATCATAATGAATATTTCCACAACCAACCACATGATATACTTCCACAATCAACCACAATGATACATTTTTATAACAACGAGAGCCAATATCCACTTATTATTTTCAGTCATCCATGAATTTTCACATGTTTCATATGCCAAAAGTATGAATATATATATATATATATATATATATATATATCACAATACACCAAAGGTACCACAATAGACATTTGAGACAACATAACGTAATTATTCATATGTATTCAATGTTATCAACATTATATAGGACCCACACGATCATACATATCACATAATATATCAATTTCAACAATTACATCACATATAGTCCCCCACACAGGCACAACATATAGATAATCATTTTTCATGATTAGTTCCAACCCATAACATGTATTTTGTATCATCATTTACTACCCAACCCAGTCTGAAAGAGTTAAGTCATAACCTTCCTCGAATGCTGAAACCGATCTGCAACACTTCAACCATAAAGCCCTACTTCTCCGAACGGTTCCAAAATCAATTAAAACCAGGAAATATAGAATCTACGTATCCAAACAAAGCTAACTATACTTATATTGACTACTTTTGGTTCTGGATCAAAGTGGACTGCCAAAACAGCTTTTCAAAAAACAAGAGAAAAATCGTAACTTTACCTCAAAAATGTGTTTCCTATATTTTTAGGAATCTACATATGAAAATTCAAGTCAAATCAAGTCAAAAACGAGGTTTAAATCAAAGAAAAATTATTTTTGAGCTTTATTGGATAAAATCTTTGAAATTCGTGTTAAAATCAATAATAGAAGTTGTTTTGAAGGTTAAATTGATGAAGAACTAGTAATTATAGGATTAAAACATTATTCAAGTGAAAAAGAGTGAAATTGATGTTTAAAATCAAGCCCTAAGATTTTTGAAATTTTGAAAAATTAATCAAGAATTAGAGTAAGAAAGGATGCAATCTCACCTTAAATCCATAATAGAATCAAGAAATTAATGTTAATCTAGTTTCCCAAGCTCCCACAAGCTTCACTTTTAGAATCTCACACTATTTTAGGTTTTAACTACCAAGAGGCAAGGTGAAAGAATGGATAAAATGGACAAAAAAGTTTATTTTATACTACACAAGCTTTTTGAAAAATCAGATTTTTTTAAGTTCAATTCGGACTTCGACGGGGTGCCCGAGATTCTTTTGGAGCCCGATATACACAAATGAACTATGCAACCATACTAAATTAGATGCTCCGGACTCAATGGCGATATTAGAATTCCAAAAAATATCATTTTCATAAAGTTGACCCTCGAAACTCGAAATGACAATTTTTTAAATCGATGATCGAAATAAGATTTCAAAATCATAAAATCACACCAAGTATGTTACCACTCTTAAATTGATGTTCTAGATCTGCTGGTGCAATTCGTTTAGTCATCCATCGCACGGATCAAAAGATATCCACATAAGTTCATAATAAGACTCTCGAAGCCACCAAAAACCACAATATTGCATAAATGGAATCAAGATGCATTGGAAACAGTGTCAATCACCCCCACACTCTAGAAATACCACAATGCAAAAATGGGGAGAGTTAAAACAGTTAAATCACACTAATAAAAAATTTCACATATTTCATCAAATTTTTAGATCGTTACATCATTTACCACTAAAAGTCTAGTTCCTCCTTGAACTAAGGCAAAGAAATACCTGAATCAAAAAGGAGATGGGGATAGGAACTAAGCATATCAAACTTGATCTCTCAAGTAGCCTCATCTAGAATCGATGTCGCACTAAACCTTAACCATTGTCATGGCCCGAACCAGGGCCAGACAGTGACGGGTATCTCAATCCGCTGGAAATCAGAGATCACTCTTTTGCACCTAATAACAATGTAACATAAGGATAAGATTAAAGATATCTAAATTATGTCTATAATTCATCAATCGAAAATCGTTCAAATGACCTACCAATAATACCTAAGCCTACAGTAATCCAATAAATCCTTTTAAACAAGCGATCGAAATTAAATACCAATAAAGTGTCAAGACATGCCCCCCACTATAGACAAAATAAGACTAAACAATCTGAGACATAAGAGACTAAAACATAAAATGTAGACTTTCAATGTATGAAAGCTCACCACTTCAATGTCAACTCACGAACTGACCCCGAATCTGAATCACTGTGTAAGAAAAGTAGAAATATGACCAATTCCTGCATCGAGTAGGGATACAACATCCAAAGATGGTTAGCGGGGTGAATATTGGCATGTAACTCAGGTATAAGGATAACATAATGCCATGATCAACAGTCTCAAACTCATTCAAAATTCAATGCACATAATCAAATGCATATATATATATATATATATGTATGTATATATATGTATGCATATATATATATCATATGTCGGTATAGGAAATAAGGTTTAACATGCACTTTAAAACTTTAACATGGATTATGCAGCTCAACCGTCATATAATAATCCCCACGGGCTATATGGGGCCGAGCTCTCACCCCGCTGGTCGAGCCCCAGTGTGTGTAACCACATGAATCAAAGAAAGATCATATATATATATATGCACGGGGGACTCCAACCCTTCAATCATATACTAAGGTTACATACGCACCCGATCATGAAATGTGATATAGGGGACTCGAATCCTCCAATCATAATAATATCAATAAGGTGGACTCGAACCACCTGGTCATAAGCAAGGGGACTCGAACCTTCAATCCATAACGATCCCCACACCGACTAGTGCAGTTTTTAGTGTCGATCATTCGGACCTCCACTTTCATGACTCAACTACACAACCCTCTTACAAAGCCCAATTAAAATACTTAACACATATTTCAATTTTCATTAAACCAATTACACACCAAGGCATCGCGTTGGTATCATCATATCAATCTCGCTTGCAAGCTAATATTATCATGCCATGTCATCTACTCAACTAACTGGGACTCGAACCCATAAGTCAAAAGATATTCAAAAATCAATCATTCGGAACTCAAACCCATTTAATCAACCGAACCCATAAGGTTCCAATTCCACCATTTATACATGGCCTCCAAGCCTTTCAAGGAAAACATCCATAATTCAATATCCTTTTTCTACCAATGCATTATTACAAGTAGGTAAACCAAACTATGTGACAAAAGCCCCTTTTCATTGGCAATTTCACAAACATGTTAAGGCATACAATTTCCAAAATCATAATCAAGGCAAAATCATCAAATTAGGGTTTACCCATGACCCCTCAGTTTAATCACCATTCCCATGAAACCACAAGTTCAAAATCATATTTAAAACATAAATGGTCATAATTAAACCATGGAAAATATTTTTCAATAATAAGCATTCAAAACTCTCAATCCTTGTTATATAACCAATATGAATATCTCGTGAATAATACTTTAAAATATGTGTTTTCAATAAATTAAGAATGAGAGGGGAGTAAAATCCCTAAAATATTCATAATTATGGAGAAGAAACCTTGAATTGACCCTTGGATGCTCAATCTTGAAGAAACCCTAGCTTGTTGGATTGAGAGAATTTGAGCGAAAAGAGGGTATGTTTTGATTGTGTTATGGGTGGGAATAAAGTATCAATAGGGTTTATAGGTCATGGATTATGTTTAGGGCAAGAGGGAGATATCTAAAATACCTTTATTAAAAATTAGAAATTAAACCGTCAGTCGTTACAGGTGACCTCACGACTTGTATGGTCCCCCTACGACTCGGACCCTCTAGTCGTAGCCAAATCAGAACCATCTTGGCTTCTCACTAAGAACCCTACGGCTGGCACCCTGCATCTCGTAATGAGACACTACGACTCGTAGGGTCAAGTTGTAGTCTCAACAGTCCATTAAAGGCACTACACTGGACACATTATGAAATACCCTCCTTACGACTCGTTAGGAATCTATATGACTCATTAAGTCCAATCATTATCATGGCAGTGACTTAGGTAAATCCTTCTAGGCTCATTACGACTGGGTCTTATGACCCGTAAAGATACATTAGGACTTATTAGGTGAGTCATTGCCAGGGCAGAAGCTTAGAACTTAGAAATTTTTCAAGGACCAAAAACCCAAGGTGTTTTACTTAAACACAGGGATAACTCTAGAGCGCAACTGCCTACCATCCTTAGCCAAAATGGAGACCGGCTCCTCAACAAAGGACAACCACTCATCTAACTGAACTGAATCCTAACAAATAAAATGAAACTCATCAAGAATATAGCGAAGAAACATAGAAATATGAAAAACTAGATGAACAACTAACAAATCTAGGGGCAAAGTCAACTCATAATCCACATCACCAACAGTCTGAAGAATCTCAAATGGGCTGATATAGTTGGGGCTAAGCCTTCCCCTCCTCCAAAACCTCATGACGCTCTTTATAGGTGAAACTCAAAGGAAAACATGATAAACAACACTAAAACTCAAGGCACAAAGTCAACGGTCTGCATAGCACTTCTGCCTACTCTGAGCCACTCTAAGTCTCTCCTGAATAATCTTAACTTTGTCCAAAGACTTACGAAGCAAGTATGTACCTGAAGGTCTAACCTCAAAAACATCTAACCAACAAACTGGCGAGCGACAATTCCTACCATACAACACCTCAAAAAGAGCCATATCAATTTTTTAATGGTAGCTATTATTATATGCAAACTCTGCTAAAGCCAAATATTGCTCCCACTAGCCAGCAAAATCCATCACACAAGTTCAGACCATATCCTCAAAAACTTGAATAGATCACTTTGACTGTCCGTTAGTCTGAGATAAAATATCCTACTAAGATCAACCTAGGTACCCAACTCATCCTAAAAAGTCTTTCAAAAGTGAGATATGAACACAGAACCTCAATTTGAAATAATAGACACCAGCACACCATGTAGATACATAATTTTATGAATGTAGATACGGGCCAATCCCTCGCACTAAATCTAACCTAAACCAAAATAAAATAAGCTGAAGTGGTCAATCAATTCAAGATGACCTATATACTATTAAAACCATGATATGTAAGAGGAAAACCAATCACAAAGTCTATGGTGATCCATACCCACTTCCACTCAGGAATTGGTAACCTTTGAAGTAAACTACTAGTCTCATATGCTTGGCTTTCACCTGCTAACAACATAAGAAACGAGCCACAAAATATGCTATATCTTGCCTCACACCACCCACCAGTATTTTTGTCTCAAATCACGATACATCTTAGTCACACCTAGATGGATGGGATATTTTGAGCAATGGGCCTCCTCCAAGATAAACCTAATCTAATCACTCACTCCTGATGTATAAACTCGACCCTCAATCCTCAAAACTCCATTCAAATTAAGTGAGGCTTTCTTAGCCTCACCACTCAGCACCTTATCTTGAATCGACCTCAATCTCACATCATCAAATTGATGAGCTTAAATCTTTTCCAATAAAAAAAATCTAGCCTCCATAAATGCCAAAACACACCCAGTTGTTAAAATATCAAGCCTAACCATCTGGTTAGCTAAAGATTAAACTTCTAAGGCTAAAGGTCTCTACTGGGTCAAAAGATGTACCAAGCTACCCATGCTAGTCGACTTTAGGCTCATAGCATCCGCAACTACATTAGCCTTGCAAGTATGGTAAATAATAGTCAAGTCATAATCCTTAAGAACCTCAAGCCAACATCACTACCTAATATTAAGATCTCACTGGTGAAACAGTACTGAAGGCTATGATGATTAGAGAAGATCTCACAATGGACTCCATACAAGTAGTGCCTTCATAACTTCAAAGCAAACACAATCGTGCACACTTCCAAATCATGGGTAGGATAATTTTTCTTATAGGGATTCAACTGACGAGACGTATAATGTAATACCCTGGACTTTCTTTAAGTCAAGTTTCAACCTTAAGAAGAGTAAGGGCTAACTTCCTAAGTGAGAAATATTTTAAACCGTCTAGAATTTCAATAATATTGAATTTTTGTCATATGAAGAATTGAATAAGCTTTCCGTCGATACCTAATTCGTCAAAATCCGATGTCAGGATAAAAAGTTATGGACGTTTTACAGAAAGTTGTCTGAACTGCCTAGGTGCGACGGGCAGGCCAACGGACCGTCGCCCATAGCCAACGCCTTGAGGCAGCAGTCCCATTCACTAGCCAAGTGTGACGGTCAGTACTGATGAACCATAGAGCTAGAGATGGATCGTCGCCCTAGGCCATTGTGACGAGATAGTAAGTTCCAGTTCTGGTCCAGGTGCGACGATCAATCCGACGGATTGTCGACCCAGCGATGGACCATCACACCCCACTATCGTATGTCCCGATCAGTAATTTTAAGTCACTTTTAAAAGAGTTTTTTGGTCTTTTCCCACCCTTTTAACACTCAGATATATCCTGAACGAAGCTGAGGGCTTTATTATTCATCCATAACATCAAAAACTAGGGTTTCTTTCAAGATCAAAAACCCAAGAACAAGATCAAAACCTTTATTCAAGAAAACTCAAAAAACAAAGAATCTCTCCAAGAACCTTTAAGAAAGAGTCTCCTAAGGTATGTTAGATATTGATTCTTGGTTTTATTTCACCCAAGAAGTTCAAGAATCCTTTTCAAAATTACAAAGTTTATGTATTTATGAGATTTCATGATTTATGTGTATTGAAGTTCATGGTTATGTGTTGTTAAGTTTTAATTCATGATTTAGACTACAGGTACTAAGAATTGATTCTAGCATGTGAATAATTGTGTGATGTTCATGATAAACCCTCTCCAAGCTGCATGTTGGTTGATGAAATCATGATACTTAGGTATAGTATTTGTTGTATAACCAAAGCATGTTCCCCATATATTTGATAACATGCTTGTGTGAAGAACATAGGGTCATTATTGCATGTTGACAAGAAATTCCCAAATTGTGTATAAATTTATGTATGCCAAGTGTTTGTTGAAATGCTTTAGTGATTGTAATGGTGAATGAAAGTCCATTGTCATGGTTATTCAAGAATGGTTATGCTTAACTTTTATGTTATCGAGTCCTGGGGGTATTTATACCCGAAAAATTAGCTGCAAGTCTAGAGCCAGTAACAGGTTCAAGATACTCTCAATCGAGCCATGATCAGTAGAATTCAGACAGTTACATAACATAAGGAAATTCAGTGATCTCAGTATAAGTGCAATCCAGTCTCAGTATCAGTCTAATCCGACTTAGTATCCAGTTCTGACTCAACAGTATTCAGAACTAATCAGTATTCAGTAGTTCTCAGTAGTATTCAGTATTCAGCTCAGACTTCAGTAAGACTCAGTAGGCTAACAAGAATTCAGTAGCATTTAGCCAGATAGTAGAATCCAAGTGGCATTCCGTCAGATAACGGAACCAAGCAAACTCAGTCAAATCAGTTAAGTAATATAGTTAATAACAGATTCAGCTGCGTCTAAGTTTAGTTAAGAATCAGTTCAAATTCTTTCAGTTGGGAGTAGAAACTAGCACCGAGCGAGTGTAGGGATGACGGCTTCCCCATTCGAGAGGAAAAGTCATTAGCAGCAATCTCTGTACTCCAGAACTGCATAGCCAGCGTAGGATTAGGAGTCACCCGCTAGATTAAGGCTTGACTACCTTCTAGGAGTCACCCGTTGCCTTAGGCTTGACTTCCTGTTCAAGGTCACCTATTAGAGAGGCTTGATCATAGTAGTGTCTATACTCGTGGCATGGTACTAACACCCTTCCAGCTGGGGTTATAGGTTGGACCCCACTAGTTCATATTTGGGGCATGTCGGTTAAGTGAGAACTCCCAGAATTATAGTTCAGTCTCAGTTATCACAGTAGCACTCAGAAATTAGGACTGTCAGATACGGTCATTCAACTCAGTGATAAACTTAGATAGTTCCATAGATTCATAGACCACCCGCTAGAAAGGACTGGTCTCATATGAAGTTAACCAGTATCAATATTAATCGATTCAGAGATTGCTCTCTAGAAAGGCCTGATCTCAAACTCAGATTCTATCATTCCTTATCATTATTACTAGATTTGAAGATCATCCACTAGATAGGTTTGATCTTAGTTTCAATCAGTCGATATTAGTAATCTCAGAGTTCAGTTATCAGTAAACTCAGTTATTCAGACCCTCAGTGTTAGTAAACGCAGATATTAGTATTAGTACACTAAGTTGTCAGAAGTTCAAGTATTCAGAAGGTAGTATTCAGTCCATACATGTATCCTCATTCAGTACTCTCATGTTCTTCAATTAAGTTATGTTCATGCATAAGCCCTTGCATTCAGCCTTACCTCATCTAGCATACCAGTATATTTAAAGTAGTGGCACATACTTTCCTGCTCTATGGTGTCTTATACCATAGGTTCAGACGTACGGGATCCAGAGTACCCATAGCAGTCCAGACTCAGTCAGCAGCAGTAGATGTAGCAGTGAGTCCTCTTTATTCGAGGATGTTCCGTATTTTATTATTGCATTAGATTCGGTTTATTTTTAGTAGATGGAGTTAGTTGGGGACATGTCCCATCAACTCCACAGTTCAGATAGTTTAGAGCTTTTCGAACAGATGTATCAGTGTTCAGTTTCCAGTTTTGAGTATTTCAGACGTTTTAAACCTTATGGCAAGTTTCCGCCAGTTTTTCGCATTTATTACCTATATTATGCAGTGCTCAGGTACAGATATTAGAAGAGGGTTAGCCTGTGGTCCATCGAGGTCATGAGCACCGTGTGGCATTTCGATTATAGAAAATTGGGGTGTTACATATAAGCAATCACCTTGCCTTCCTCCATCAGCACAACACCTAATCCAATACTTGAATCATCACAAAACACGGTAAAATCTATGCTCTCCTTGAGCAAAGTCAATGTAGGAGTTAAAGTCAACAAATCCTTGAGCTTTTGAAAGCTTGCCTCACAAGCATCAGACCACTGAAAAGAAATCTTCTTCTGAGTCAACTTAGTTAAAGAAGCTACAATAGATGAGAAACCCTTAACAAAACAATGATAATAACCTGCCAAGCCAGTAAAACTCTAAATCTCGGTGGGCAAAGTAGGTCTATCCCAATCACAAACCCGTGCAACCTTGGTTGTATCAACCATGATACCTTTCTTAGTCACCACATGACCCAAAAAAAACAGACTCCAACCAAAACTCACACCTAGAGAACTTAGCGTACAAATTCTCATCCCTCAATCTCTGAAGCACAACCCACAAATGATCTTTATGCTTAGCCTTACTCTTGGAATAAACCTTGAGATATGATTGAA
Source organism: Capsicum annuum (assembly GCF_002878395.1). Taxonomy (NCBI): domain Eukaryota; kingdom Viridiplantae; phylum Streptophyta; class Magnoliopsida; order Solanales; family Solanaceae; genus Capsicum; species Capsicum annuum. Next base: position 193,516,919 of record NC_061113.1, read on the forward strand.
ACACTCGGTTCATTAACTCCATGAATGTGGCAGGGGCATTGGTCAACCCAAAAGATATGATCAAGAACTCATAATGACCATATCAAGTCCGAAAAGATATCTTTGGAATATCCAAAGATCTAACCCTCAACAAGTGATAACCGGACCTCAAATCAACCTTCAAAAACATTGCAGCTTCATGAAACTGATCAAATAAATCATCAATACGAGAAAGAGAATACTTATTCTTAACTATCACCTAGTTCAACTGCTGATAATCAATACATATTCATATAACCCATCCTTCTTCTTTATAAACAAGACAGGCACACCCCAAGGCGATACTCTAGGTCGGGTAAATCCCTTATCCAACACTCTTGCAACTGATCTTTCAATTCTTTTAACTCAGTTAGGGTTATTCTATTAGGAGGAATAGAAATGGGCTTTGTGTCTGGCTCAATATTAATAGCAAAATCAACATCACAATTCAGAGGCACACCAGTCAAATACATAGGAAACATATATATAAACTCACGAACAACATAGACAGAATCCAAGGAAGGAGGTGAAACAACACTAGTATCACAAATATGAGCCAAATAAGTTAAACATCCTCTCTCAACCAATCTATGAGCCTGAACATAAGATATGACCCTCTTGAGTCCTGAATAAAGTGCACCCTTCCAAGATATCCTTAGCACACCCAACGAAGCTAAAGTCAGTCTTAACAAAATAATCTAAGATAGCATGAAAAGGAGCCAACCAATTCATACCCAAAATAACATCAAAATCAACCATTATCTAACACAAACAGATCTACCAAAGTCTCATTCCCAACAAAAGTCACAACACAAGATCGGTACATCCAATCCACCACTAAAGAATCACCTACTGGGCAGATACACGAATAGGCATGACAGGAGGCTTACTAACAGAATCAAAACCCGAAGCAAAATACATAGACACATAGAAAAAATTGATTTAGGATCAAATAATACAGATGCATATCTAAAATAAATGGGGATGATACCTTAACTAAAGCATCAGAAACCTCTACCTCAGGTCTGGAAGGGATAGCATAGCACTGCCCATGACCACCAAGTGCCTAAGTGACCCCATGAACATCCCTACGAGCTCTACTACCTTTACCCCTCACACCTCTGGTAGCACTCCTACCCCTCATAAGTGAAATAGGAGTAGCCCTAATCACACATCGGGGACAGTCTTTAGCCACATAACTAATCTCTTTAGCCAAAACTATGCCAAGCTATCTGTACGAGCCTACCCAAATATCCATGAGAACCTTTAAAATCTCTACCATGAGAAGACTAACTTCTAAACTCACTAAAATAGCTTGCCTTATTTGCGCCTCCCTAAGATGCCCGAAGAATACCCTTAGTCATCTTATCCTAATATACAATACTCTAAAAAGATGCCCCATATACGACCATCTGTGGCGTAGCCAACTGAAGGAAGACATCCAAACCCTTCACAAACTTTCTAATCTTCTAAAACTCAGTAAAAATACTAGCATAGAAATATCTGGACAAGGCATAGAAGTGTGTCTCATACTCTTCTATAGTCATGGAGCCCTACTTCAGGCGGTTAAACTCATCACACACCCGATCTCTCAAACTATAAGGAATAAACCTCCCTAGAAAGACATTAAAAAACTGATCCAAAGACATCTCAGGAGCATCAATGGGTCTACAACCAACAATCGATCTCCACCAATCTCTAGTGGTATATCTCAATTGATAAGTAGTATACGCCACTCCATGTGACTACAATAAACCCAAATTATGTAACTTCTCTCAACAATCAATCAAAAACTCATAGGCATGCTCATCCACAACGCCACTAAATCTAAGAGAACCCAAATGAGTGAATCTCTTGAACTTTTTTTTATCCTTAAAGACATAACAACACTAGCAGCAAGAGGAGGTATAGTGAGTCTAGCTAGTTGAGATCTCATCTGAGGAGGTAACATAGATAAATATTGAACACCTGGTTCTAGAACACCATGCTCAGTTATTAGTGCTGAAATAGGATTAGGACTTGGGGTCTGAGGAGTATCCAAAATAGAAGTAGGTACAACAGGAGGATACATACTATGAACTAGAGGAATACCTAATATAACCAAAAAGAGAACCCTATAAATGAGTTAGCAAACACACTAATATTTCCTCCAACACTGGGCAGATAAACTCTGAAGAACTGGAGTAGAACTTACTCCTCCAACCTGTTCAACACGAGGCTTAGGGGAGAGTCCCCTGGCACTCCTACTAGATGGGGCTGAACCACGAGCCCATCCCCTCCCTCAAGTCTGTCCACAACTTGAGGATCACTTTCTCGATTGAACTCTCTCTCCAGAAGCAGGCTCTTCATTACTGAACTCGCAAGACCTAGTCAACACGATCTGCATGGAAAGAGTGAAACACAACTAAAAACACAAGATATGAAAGAACATCGCATGGTAAGAAATAAAATCAAAAAGTTTCCTAAAGACATCCTATAACCTCATAAAAATAGATACAGACATCTATGTATTAATCCACAAAACTCTATTAGATATCCCATTCTTACATCATTGAGACCAATGAAACTTGGTTGCTCTGATACCAATTTGTCATGATCCAAAAATGAGGGTCATGAAGGCACTTGTCGCGGTGTACCTTGATAAGTAAGCCTATCACTCAAACTGATACAAAAAGAAAAAAAGACATAAATACCCTCAAGGTGGGCTTTTAGAACAAAGTCAAACCACATAAGTATAAATAATACAGAAAGAAACATATCCAAAACCATACATTTCCAAAACCATGTGTCAATAGCATAAGAACTACTAATATAAATCATGATACAAATACATCAGAAATATCCACACAAGGTCAACATTTGTCTCCGAATACAAATAAATACATAACTACTGTAGAAAGATAGGGGTGAACTCCGAACGCATAAATGTCTAAGTACTACCTTGAGTAATCTGAAGGCGCTCGAAATTAACCAATTTGAGGTGCACTCGAACTAGGACCTACACCGAAGGGGTGTAGTAAGAGTGAGTATGATTAACTTGTACTCAGTAGGTATCATAGGTTGATCAAGCAAAGTAGTAAATAAAGCATAGAAAATATACACTAAAGGAACATCACCGGCAATCAGAAAATATCCCATAATGGTAGCTCACACCGCTTACACTAACAACTTTACAATATCCACACATAATACAACAACAAACTAGATAGATATACACAATATCACATACAAGTAGAAAAAAAGAATATGTATAATCAAGATCATCATGTACAAACAAAGGAAGACATAATAGTTAGACATTAACAAGTCAAGATATAGAATAAGTAGATAGATGGCAAATCAATATGGCAATACAAGCATAACATAAACATAATAAATTAAGTACAATGAATATGATGATGATGATGATGCACGAGGTTGTCACACAACCTCCATATACACCCAAGAAAGCAAGTCTCCCAATGTGAGACTCATGAGAGGTTCGTCAACCCATATACAATCCATATATATATATATATATATCTCCTTTCTGGTATATCCCTCATGAAAGATTTTATAAGATGTCATATTTTTTATCATAAAAAGGTATTGTCAGTATTTCTCTGGTGTTGCCACGATGGTACCATTTATTTTATGAATGAGTATGATATGAGGATGTAATGCTCACAACCAATCACAATGATTATTTCCACAATCAAACACATGATATATTTCCACACTCAACCATAATGATATATTTTCATAACCACGTGAGCAAATATCCATCTATTATTTCAATTCATCCGTGACTTTCCATATGTTTCATATGCCAAAAGTATGAATATATATATATATATATATATATATATATATATATGACAATACACCAAAGGTACCACAATAGGCATTTGAAACAACACAACATAATTATTCACATGTATTCAAGGCCATCAACGTCATAGAGGACCCTACACGATCATACAAATCACATAATATCTCAATTTTAATAATTACACCAGATATAGGCCCCCACATAAGCACAACACATAGATAATCATTTTTCATAATTATTTTCCACCATTAATATGTAGTTTGTACCATCATTTACTACCCAACTTAATTTGAAAGAGTTAAGCCATAACCTACCTCTAATACCAGAATCGATCTGCAACACTTCAACCACAAAGTCCTACTTCTCGTGAACGGTCCCAAAATGAACTAAAATCAAGAAATATAGAATCTATGCATCAAAATAAAGCTAATGATACCTATACTGACTACTTTTGATTTAGGATCAAAACGGACCCATGAAATGGGTTTTCAAAAAAGAAGAGCTAAATTATAACTTTACTTTCCCATATTTTTAAGAATCTAAGGATGAATACCCAAGTCAAATCGAGTAAAAAATAAGGTTCAAATTGAAGAAAAACCATTTTTGAACTTTACCAAATAAAATCTTTGAAATCTATGCTAAAATTAAGAATCAAAGTTATTTTGAAGACTAAATTGATGAAAGCTAGTAATTATAGGATTAAACTATTATTCAAGTGAAAAGGGGTGAAATTATGGTTTAAAATCAAGCCCTGAGATTTTTGAAATTTTGAGAAATTAATTAAGAATTACAGTAAGAAGGGAGGAAATCTCATCTTAATTTTGTAATAGAATCAAGAAATAGATGTTAATCTAGCTTTCAAAACTCCCACAAGCTTCACTGTTAAGATCTCACACTATTTTAGGGCTTAACTTCCAAGAGACAAGGTGAAAGAATGGGGAAAATGGGAAAGAAAAGAGTTGTTTTTATACTGCACCAGCTTTTTGCAAAATCAGGTTCGTTTTTAAGTCCAATCCGGACTTCAACGGGGTGTCCAGGATTCATTCGGAGTCTGATATATATAAATAAACTATGCAATCATACTAAATTTAATGCTCCAAACTCAATGACAATATTATAATTTTAAAAAAAAAAAGATGTTTTCAAAAAGTTAACAATTTTTTAAATCGAGGGTCGAAATGAGATTTAAAAGCCGTAAAATCACATAAAATATGTTACCATCCTACAATCAATATTTTGGATCTGATGGAAATATTATAATTTCATTTAGTCATCTATAGCACAGATCAAAAGATATCCCCATAAGTTCAAAATAAGGCTCTTGAAGCTACCGAAAAATACAATATCATATAAATGGTACTAAAATGCATCAAAATTGTGTCATTCACCTCCCTACCCCATAAATACCAAAATAAAACTGTGGAGAGGGATAAAATAGTTAAATCACAAATTTTATATATTTCATTAAATTTTTAGGTCGTTACAATAAACCTAAATGACTTCTTGCAAATTTGATATGAGATCAGGTGTTGCAACCTAAACACAGGGTTAAACTGCCGTTAGCAATGCAATAAAAACTCTTGACTAAGGATAGAATAATTGGTATGGGTATCAATTGTGATAACATTGCGTGTGTGCTATCTGATGCCTACAGTGCTGAGGATTTGCAGCATCTCTATATGGAATAGTCTTGGACTAAAAGGTTGTGAAAATATATACATTCTTTAATAGGTTGGCCAATACTGCAGAGTACAATTACAAATACATTTTTGAATATCAAGAGAAGGCACTGGTGCAGTTGTATATAACATTTTACAAGGCAAGAATAGAAGCATTTTCAAGAATCAAAAAGTGACTACAGAGTTTGTAATGCATCATGTTAAAAATAAAGTTCAAGTTAGGACTCAGATGATTATAGGATCAAAATAAGCCAGCAAATGTATAGGTTTCATTTAGAAAGTGTTTACTTAGTTGTTTGAGACCTAATTGAGCTTTAACTACTGCTATAATGGAGGTTAAGGCATTAGGGGCTCCTTAGATATACTAATTTGATTGATTAGTATGGTAAATTTTCGCAGTTTACCCCAAAATAATATTACGAAATTAGGAGGCTTTGGGCTCTAGGTAACAAAAGAGTTTTAAAATGAGGTGTGGGTGACACAAGTCTTAATAATCGAGTGGAGGTGACAATTACTTTTTTAAGGATTAAGAAAGCAAGAAAAGTTTAAAAATAACCCACAAGTTTTTTAATTTACACTTTGATCCAATGTAAACCTAATATAACTAGAAATGGAGGGAAAAAGGCACGTTTCTCTCTCTCTTCTCATTTATTGAAGTTTTCTCTCTCTTCATGATTTTTGTTGTTCATTGTTGTTGCTTTATTCATCATCTTGTTCTTCATTATCATCATCTTGTTCTTCATTCTTATCTCTTATTGTTCATCATCATCATTTTTTTGTTGTTGAACATTGTTGTTACCGCTACTATTGCTACTTGATCAAATTTTTTTACATCAAATTTTATTCGTATATCACTTGAGAATTACTTATAGGTGATTTTAGTAAGTAAAATTATAATTTTTAGTTGAATTTCTCATCTAGGTGTTTTCAACAATAGATAAAACATGTAACGTGAATCCAACAGATGAGTAATCTGTTGCAACATATTGAGTAATCTGTTGCAATATATTGACTAATCTATTGCAACATATTAACTAATTTGTTGCAACAGATGAGTAATCTGTTGCAACATATATGACTAATCTGTTGAAACAAATTACTCATCTGTTGGATTCGTATTATAGTGTTGTAACATGAATCCAACATATGGGTCATCTGTTGCAACTGATTAGTCATATGTTGCAACAGATTACTCACTTATTGTAATAAATGACTCATATGTTGGATGCATGTTGCCGGTTATATCCATTGTAGCAGTAGCAGATATACCAAATAAAAAATTCAACAAAAATCATAATTATACTTGCAAAATCACATATGAAGTAATGTCCAAGTGATATACGAACAAAATTTGACCTAAACAAATTCTAAAAATTTCAACAAGGGCACAATGAATAAGTGAAACACATGAAAAATTTCATGAAACAGGTAAAGAAGACAAAAATAGTGTATCATACATCAAATGCAAAAGGATCAAGGGGCCAAACGTTTGAGTTCTCCTAAAAACATTTAAGTTCCCCAGTATTTTAATTGTTTTCGAATGGATAACCCATCTATTATAACAGATTTTCTATCTGTTTGATAATTTCCAATAGATGAATCATCTGTTCCAACATGTTAGTCATATGTTGATTCATATTAAGAAATTATTAATAATAACTAAATTGATTTAGCTAAAATTAAAGACAAGTCTTTAAGACAATGGGACAAACATTTGAGCTCTCCTAAAAATGTTTGAGTTGCCTAGTATTTTAATTATTTTCCAATAGATCACCTATTTGTTACAACAAGTTAGTCATCCGTTGCAATAAATACTTATAGCAGGTTAGTCATTTGTTGATTCAAATTAAACAATTATTAATAGTAATTAAATTGATTTAACTAAAATTGAATAGAAGACCTTAGACAAGGGGGAAAACATTTGAGTTCTCCTAAAAAATATTTGATCTTTTAGTATTTTAAATTATTTTTCAACACATATTTTTTCTATTTAGTAATTTTCAACAGATGAGTCATATGTTGCAACAACTTAGTCATCTGTTGCAAAAGATGTCTATATCTGTTTGATAATTTTTAATAGATTAATTAGTTGTTGCAACAAGTGAGCCATTTATTGCAACAGATGTCTATACCTGTTTGGTTATTTTAGATAAATGTTTTTATTTGTTTGGTCATTTCCAACAGATTACTCATCTGTTGTAACATGTTAGTCATCTATTGATTCACTTTAAGTCATTATTGGTAATAACTAAATTGATTACTAAAATAAAATATGAATTAATAAGTTTAATTACAGTTTCAATTAATCTCATGGTAATTACACGATCAACTAAGTATGTTCGTTCAGAGTAGAGTGATCAATTGACCAATTTTATTTGAAATGGTTCAAACTAAGTCATCATTAGAAATAACTATATTGATTTAACTAAAATTAAATATGAATTAGTAAGTTCAATTACCATTTCAATTAATCTCATAGTAATTACATGATCAATTAAGTGTTTCGTACTGAGTTGAATGATTAATTGACCAATTTTATGTGAAATAATTCAAATTAAACCATTATTAGAAATAACTATATTTATTTAACTAAAATTAAAAATAAATTAGTAAGTTCAATTACGATTTCAATTAATCTCAGTAATTACATGATCAATTAAGTGTTTCATCCTTAGTAGAATAATTAATTGACCAATTTTATTTTAAATAATTCAAATTAAGCCATTATTAGTAATAACTATGTCGATTTAACTAAAATTAAACATGAATTAATGAGTTTACTTACAATTTCAATTAATCTCATTGTAATTACATGATTAACTAAGTGTACTCGTCTCGAGTGAAGTGATCAATCGACCAATTTTATTTGAAATAATTCAAATTAAGTCATTATTAGTAATAACTAAATTGATTTAACTAAAATTAAAGATAAACTTACAATGTCAATTAATCTCATAGTAATTAAATGGTCAACTAACTATATTTGTCATGAGTAGAGTGATCAATTGACCAATTTTATTTGAAATGAATCAAATTAAGCCATTATTAGTAATAACTAAATTTATATAACTAAAATTAAATATGAATTGATATGTTCACTTACAATTTCAATTAATCTCATAGTAATTACATGATCAACTATGTGTATTCATCTCGAGGAGAGTGATCAATCGACCAATTTTATTTGAAATGATTCAAATTAAGTCATTATTAGTAATTACTAAATTGATTTTGACTAAATTAAAGATGAATTGATAAGTTCACTTACAATTTCAATTAATGTATTCGTCCTTAATAGAATGATCAATTGATAAATTTTATTTAAAATGATTCAAATTAAGTAATTATTAGTAATAACTAAATTAATTTAACTAAAATTAAAGACAAGACCTTAGACAATTGGGACAAACATTTGAATTCTCTTAAAAACATCTAAGCTTTAGTATTTTAAATTATTTTCCAACATATATCCTATATGTTTGATAATTTTCAACAGATGAGTCATCTGTTGCAACAACTTAGTTATCTGTTGCAACAGATGTCAATATTTGTTTGATAATTTTTAATAAATGAGTCATTTATTACAACAGGTTAGTCATCTGTTGCAACATATATCTATATTTGTTTGGTCATTTCCAACAGATGTCTTTATCTGTTTGGTCATTTCCAACAGATATTTTTATCTATTTAGTCATTTTCAACAGATTACTCATCTTTTGCAACATGTTAGTCATCTATTGATTCATATTAAGCCATTATATTAGTAATAACTAAATTTATTTAACTAGAATTAAACATGAATTAATAAGTTCAATTACAGTTTCAATTAATCTCATGGTAATTACACTATCAACTAAGTGTGTTCGTTCTGAGTAGAGTGATCAATTGACCAATTTTATTTGAAATGATTAAAACCAAACCATAATTAGAAATAACTATATTGATTTAACTAAAATTAAAGATGAATTAGTAAGTTGACTTACAATTTCATT
>NC_061113.1:193526518-193545872 GCF_002878395.1 Capsicum annuum
TATATTGATTTAACTAAAATTAAAGATGAATTAGTAAGTTGACTTACAATTTCAATTAATTTTATAGTAATTACATGATCAACTAAGTGTTTCGTCTTAAGTAGAATGATCAATTGATCAATTTTATTGAAATAATTAAAATCAAACAATTATTAGTAATAATTAAATTAATTTAACTAAAATTAAAGATTAATTGATAATTTTAATTATGATTTCAATTAATCTCATAGTAATTACATGATCATCTAAGTGTATTTGTCTTGAGTAAAGTGTTAATTGACCAATTTTATTTGAAATGATTCAAATTAAGATATTATTAGTAAGAACTACATTTATTTAACTAAAATTAAAGATGAATTGATAAGTTCAAGTATGATTTCAATTATCCTCATATCAATTACACGATCATCTTAGTGTGTTCATTTTGAGTAGAGTGATCAATTGGCTGATTTTATTTGAAATGATTCAAATTAAGTCATTATTAATAATAGCTAAATTAATTTAATAATTACAATTTCAACTAATCTCATAGTAATTACATGATCATTTAAGTGTATAACCTATTGCAACAGATTTAATCTGTTGCAACAAATGAGTCATCTGTTGAAAATTATCAAACAGATATACACATATGTTGTAATAGATTAGTCATCTGTTGTAACAAATGTCTTTATCTGTTGGTAATTTCCAACAGATGACTAATCTATTGCAACATATGACTTTATCTATTTGTTATTTCCAACAGATTACAAATCTGTTACAACAGATGATTAATATGTTGCAACAGACGTCTTTATCCGTTTGGTCATTTTCAAAAGATTACTCATCTTTAGTAACATCTTAGTCATCTATTGATTCATATTAAGCCATTACATTAGTAATAACTAAATTGATTTAACTAGTATTAATAAGTTCAATTACTGTTTCATTAATCTCATGCTAATTACACGATCAACTAAGTGTATTCGTCCTGAGTAGAGTGATCAATTAACCAATTTTATTTGAAATGATTCAAACCAAGCCATAATTAGAAATAACTATATTGATTTAACTAAAATTAAAAATGAATTAGTAAGTAAAATTAAAGATGAATTAGTAAGTTCACTTACAATTAGGGATGGCAATGGGGCGGTGTGGGTGTGGTGCGGTGCGGGTTTTAAGTTATGTGGTGCAGTGTGGGTGCGGAGCAGGTTAAGTAAGTTTTTTTTTAAATGGTGTAGTGCGGTGCGGGTTGCGGGTATATGCGGGTTTAGATTAAAAAAAGCTAAAAATTAGTATTGTTCTCGTGAATATACCTAAAATTATATGTATTCTTTACTTAAAAATTGATGATACTTAAAATGACATATATAACACTACAAATAAATAATTTTATTGTAGCTTTTTTAACATCTTTATTCATTTTAACAAAAATATGTTATTTGATCATTACTTATACACATTATACTTTTTGATAATTTTTTAGTGAAAAGTGATATAATAGAAATTAGTTATTATTTCCTAGTTGTAGATTTAAAAATATTATGATTTTCAATGGAATTATGATTTTTTCAAAAAAAATAAAAGAAAAAGAAACATGGGGCGGTGCGGTTATGCGCGGGTATGAATGTGGGGCGGGTTTATGCGGGTTTAAAGGTGATGTGGTGTGATACGGTGTGATTATAAAACTTGCGGGTTTAGAAAAACTCACACCGCACCGCACCATTGTCATCCCTACTTACAATTTCAATTAATTTAATAGTAATTACATGATCAACTAAGTGTTTCAGCTTAAGTAGAATGATCAATTGACCAATTTGATTTGAAATAATTAAAATTTAGCAATTATTAGTAATAACTAAATTGATTTAACTAAAATTAAAGATGAATTGATAATTTAATTACGATTTCCATTAATCTCATAGTAATTACATGATCATCTAAGAGTATTCGTCTTGAGTAAAGTGTTAATTGACCAATTTTATTTGAAATGATTCAAATTAAGACATTATTAGTAATAACAACATTGATTTAACTAAAATTAAAGATGAATTGATAAGTTCAATTACGATTTCAATTATTCTCATATTAATTACACGATCATCTTAGTGTGTTCGTTTTGAGTAGAGTGGTCAATTGACTAATTTTATTTGAAATGGTTCAAATTATGTCATTATTAGTAATAGCTAAATTGATTTAATAATTACAATTTCAATGAATTTCATAGTAATTACATGATCATTTAAGTGTATAACCTGTTGCAACAAATTTAACCTGTTGCAACAGATGAGTCATCTGTTGAAAATTATCAAACAGATAAACACATATGTTGCAATAGATTGGTCATCTTTTGTAACTAATGTCTTTATCTGTTGGCCATTTCCAACAGATGACCAATTTGTTGCAACATATGACTTTATCTGTTTATCATTTCCAACAGATTATCAATTTATTGCAACAGATGACTAACTAAAAATGTGAAACTTAACTAGAAAATAGATGCATGTTAATAATTTTCATATTAGAACAAGAAAATAAAACATACCTCAACGGACGAACAAGAAATTTATTTTTGAAAGAGAGGTGATTGAAGATATAATGGCGATTTTATGCAAGACAAGATGCAAGAGATAGAGCTGAGGAGACCTATTTATAAAAGATTGAATGAGTGAGTAGTGCAGTGTGTTAGGCAAAAAATCACGACCGTTCACCACTTTTTTAATAATTATATCTCTTAATTAAATCGAACTTGGTGACTTTTCAATTATTTAAATAAAAAAATAGATTTAAATACAAAAAGGGTGAAAAACATAACTTTTCATCTTTTTTGGTGTTTTAGTTATTTAAATTAAATAGCTACAAAATTATGTTTATCATATTTTTCATATTATTTATTTACGAATTATTTTTTTAATTAAATGATCAAAAAGTCATGACCCTTGAGTTCTTCCAACAGATGATCTATTTGTTGCAACATATGGTCCATTTGTTACAACAGATGATCCTTCTGTTGCAACATATGACTCATCTGTTGGAGTAATTGATTCATTTTTGCAACATATGGTTCATCTGTTGCAACAGATTGTTTATTTATTGAAAAAATAAATCAATAGCAAGATTTATTCAATAGAAATAATAACAAATCATCATTTAATGAATACACCATTTTTACTATGAGATTAATTGAAATCGTAATTGAAATTACTAATTCATCTTTAATTTTAGTTAAATCAATATAGTTATTTCTAATAATGGATTAGTTTGAATCATTTCAAATAAAATTGGTCAATTGATCACTCTACTCAGGACAAACATACTTAGCTGATCATGTAATTACCATGAGATTAATTGAAACTGTAATTGAACTTATTAATTCATATTTTATTTTAGTTAAATCAATTAGTTATTATTAATAATGGCTTATAGATGAATAACATGTTGCAATAGTGAGTAATCTGTTGAAAAAGACCAAACAGTCAAAGATATTTGTTGAAAATGACCAAACAGATATAGACATCTGTTGCAACAGATGACTAACCTATTGCAATAACTAACTCATCTATTGAAAATTATCAAATAAATAGACATTTGTTGCAACAGATGACTAAATTGTTGAAACATATGACTCATCTATTGGAAATTATTAAATAGACAAGATATATGTTGAAAAGCAATTTAAAATACTAAAGCTCAAATATTTTTAGGAGAACTCAAACATTTGTCCCCTTGTCTAAGGTCTTGTACTAAAGACTTGTCTTTAATTTTAATTAAATTAATTTAGTTATTATTAATAATTACTTAATTTGAATAAACAAATGACCAACCTGTTATAAACATTTGTTGCAATAGATGACTAACTTGTTGCAACAAATAGATTATATGTTGGAAAATAATTAAAATACTAGGAAACTCAAATATTTTTAGGAGAACACAAATGTTTGTCCCATTGTCGTAGAGACGTCTTTAATTTTAGTTAAATCAATTTAGTTATTACTAATAATTGCTTAATTTGAATCAACAGAGGACTAACATATTGCATCAGATGATTCATCTGTTGGAAATTATCAAACAGATAGAAAATTTGTTGTAACAGATGGGTCAACTATTAGATAGCAATTAAAATATTAGAGAACTTAAACATTTTTAGGAGAACTCAAACGTTTGTCCCCTTGATCCTTTTGCATTTGATGTATGATATATTATTTTTATCTTCTTTACCTATTTCATGAAATTTTTCATGTGTTTTACTTATTCGTTGTGCCCCTGTTGAAATTTTTTAAAAAAGAATTTAGGTCAAACTTTGTTCGTATAGCACTTGGACATTACTTTATAGTTTATTTTGTACGTAAAATTATGATTTTTGTTGAATTTCTTATTTGGTGTATCTGTTACTGCTACAATGGATAGAACCTGTAACATGAATCCAACATATGAGTTATCTATTGTAACAAGTGAGTAATCTATTGCAATTTATGAATAATCTATTACAACAGATGACCCATATATTGGATTCATGTTACAACACTGTAAAATGAATCCAACAGATGAGTAATCTGTTGCAACAGATTAGTCATATATGTTGAAACAGATTACTCATTTGTTGCAACAAATTATTCATATATGTTGCAACAGATTACTCATCTGTTGCAATAAATTAATCATATATGTTGCAACAGATTAGTCATATATGTTGCAACAGATTACTCATTTGTTGCAACAAATTAGTCATATATGTTGCAACAGATTAGTCATATATGTTGCAATAGATTAGTCGTATATGTTGCAATATATTACTAATCTACACAACAGATTAGTCATATATATTGCAACAGATTACTAATTTGCGCAACATATTAGTCATATATGTTGCAATAGATTACTAATCTGTGCAACATATTAGTCATATATGTTGCAACAGATTACTCATCTGTTGGATTTACGTTACATGTTTTATCCATTGTTAAAAAATAGCAGTAGCAGATACATCCAGATGAGAAATTCGACTAAAAAATAACAAACATTAAAAAAAAATACCAAAAATATAAAAAAATTAACAAACACCAACAAATCAAGTTCCTCATTTTCGTCATAACTTAAAAGCCCTAATTTTTCCTGTGAAAATCGAAAAGAAACGATGAAGAACTCGAAGTTGTTGTCGCCGGAGAATGTTATCACATCGACTGACGGTTGAAAGTCAAAAAGGAACGGGCAAGAACTCAAAACTATTTGTTGCCAGAGGTTGAATTTGCACAAGATTGAAGGAAGAAATTTGGAAAGTTGTTGGTTGGGAGAAGTTAGAGAGAGAAACTATCGAGAGAAAGAGAGAAGATAGATTGATTTGCAGAGAGGAGAGTTTTGAGGGTGTGGGTTAATTTGTATTTTTGAAAAGATTAAAAAGTTTGAAAAATATTAATCAAGTCCACAATTAACCTAATCAAGTTTTTTAATTATGTTTGACCCTTTAAGTTGGTCAATGTCGTCAATTCTTCATTCAAGTCTTAAAAAGACACATTTCCTTCAATTTTCTCAAGTTAGTGGCCTTGTATCTTTTGAAAATACTATACTAAAAATAATTAACATATAAGAATAAAAAAGTCGACTCTAATTATTATTATTATTATTATTATTATTATTATTATTTGTGTATATATTTAATGTCTCCTATTAAATACTTTTTCTTGGTCACTGCTTTTACTGAAATGTATGACATTATTTGTGATGGTAATACTATTGTGTACTCAATGAAGAGAAAGTGATTTGCAATCGTGAAAAGTTGATGAGAAGATTAACTTCTTAACAAAGTTACAATAATGGAATTTTAAATTAATATTAGAGAGAAAAATAAGAAGTATATTATTTTTTTAGCAATGAATTATCAATACAACAATTCTCTAAACTTATGTCTACTAATTGCCTAAACAATTTTTTCTCCAACAATGTTTAATATGTCCTCCTTTTTTAATGAAATGGCATGTCTATTATCTACTTATATTAAGTTGACATATAACAGATACCCCTATTAAAAATTCTTATGACAAGATCAAGAAATTACAGCTGAAAAAAATGAGTTTTATCCTAGTGTTATCTTCTAATAGGTAATTTAACCATTTGGTAGAACTACCAGAATGATGATATGCTTTCGAGGCTGCTTCATCTTCCAAATCGATATATAAATATAAGAAAGAGAAACTAATAAGTTTGAAATGATTGAAGCATCATCAACTATCAAATATAGAATTACTCTATCTGAATAAAATGAAAGTCAATAAAGGTCACCAATATAGACACATCTTAGCTTTTTGAAAAGATTTATATCTGATGCACCTAAAGACAATCGTGACCATCTGTTTTCTTTAGCTAATCCCAACACCTCATTCTCTAAAACAAAATGCTCAATATAGGAAATCGAGTTAAAACCAAGTTCAATTTTGACATATTGAATAGATGGACCTTCTTGCATTGTGTAAAATTTATTGTTGCGTAACGTGCTATGCAAACAGAATCAAACATCATAAAATAGCCTACATAAAAAGTTATTATAAAATCTACTTCATCTATGAAATATTGAGTTGTCACGATTTGCTTCTCAAAATCTAATACTCTTGATGTGTCTCCTCAGTCATATGTAACATGAAAATAATTGAACTCTTATCTTAATATTAACAGAAGTAGAGGAGTCTTATTTGATTTGATCTATATAATAATTTATTTTTTATCGTAGTTTTTGCATATTGTCCATCGTTTACGATCCTTTCAATTTTTATATGTTTTTCTTGGTACATGAAGGGCAATTAATTTTCAAGAACTCTAAGATATAAATAATAGAGAAATAAAAATTGATCATACTGGAATAATAAGTTCCCAAAGAAACAATCCTTAATAGTTAAAAATATTTTACTTTCGTAGTCCTTTGATCAAACAAGTTGAAAGAAGTTTTAAATCCTTCATTCTCCGAACTCTCATCATCACCCTAGATGTCTCTCTCTTTTAATTTGGCTTCATCTGGACTAAATGAAAATAGTGAAACCCAGAAATTCGATGAATTTGAATATGTAACAATAAATCTTTTCTCAATTCTTTAGTGAGTATAGAATTATTATACACTATTGACTTATTTTATTGAATTGCATATTTGATGTCACTCAAATTACGCCTCGCAATGAAGCATGATGTGATTGTTGATCAATTATATAATTCAACTAGATTGAAATCGATTTCACAGAAAATATGACTAGAAATCATATCAATGTAGTAATTTAACTTAGTAGTAACTTATTTTAGAAAAATTTTATAGTCACAAGTAACAATTTGCAGTACCAAGTAGAGTAAGTAACATAGTATTAATAATGTTGTTTGTAATCAATTAATGAGAATGGGCTAGAATTGTATTTCTTGTGATTTCATAATTCAGTAAGCACAACCTACTAGTGATCTATTTGGATACTTTGCATGCAAAACTAATTAGATTGGTTCGTCTATACTTTATTCAACCACAATCAGATGAATATCACTCTAAATACCTCTTGGTCTTTGATTGTTTGAATCTCGACTCTTACCCTTGCTCCCGGATTAACTTTACTAGTTGAGGCTCAAATTATTAGATGAGGGTTATACTACAAAAAGAGATTCATTTTGTGGAGGCTTTTTTATCGATTTGTGATAGTTTTGAATCCCCACAAAATAAATTGTGGCGGTTTCAAAAAATGCTACAATAAGTCTTACCACGAGCGATTTTGTGGCAATTTTTTAAAACCTCCATCACATCCATCGCAAAATAAAATTTTAATTTCTGGCAATTTTTAAATGCAATTAATGACAATTTTTAACCCCCACAATATAATCTCAATATTTTAAAAATAATAATCTGTGGAAATTTATAATCCCCTCAATTTATCTCAAATATTTTTTAAAATATAATTGTGGCAGTTTAAGACTGCCACGTTAATTGTTTTTTTTTTTAAATCATCTTTTTCTATTTGAAATTTTTTATTCGAAAATTCAAAAAATAATTTTATTAAATGACTCATATATGTTCCAATATCAAAATCCAAGGCAAGAAATATTACCAATTAAAATCCACATAAAACTAAAATTGTACAACCACATATATGATGACTTAAAATATTATATAATATAGTATGTAGCTCCGTGGTAAATAAATAAATATACAAAACTGTTGACTAGTTGCTTGGTGCTTTGTTTTGATATCTCTTGATAATATACATGCTTATATCCACATGTGAAAACGTACTTATTCTCCATAGTATTGTGATGAAACAATGAAGGATAAATAGTTAATAAAATTTTTATAAATGACTAGCATTTTATAAATTAGAACAAATGTAGATTCATAAATAAACGAAAGCTCTAAATCTGCTTACAAAAAAGTTTGTTCCTTGGTTTAACAATGCATTGATTTGAAGTTGCTAGAAAGTTCTTAGAGAATGTGATCAACAATCTAACGATCTTATATAAAACTAAAGTCATTTTTCCATCAAAAGATGTACCTCTAGCACTTACTATGTATATTTAACATTACATGTTTTAGTTAAAAACATGAAGCTAATATCATTAAGAATGAAAGAAGTACTGAAACTAGTTAATACTCCTCTAACTAGTATTTCTAGCAATTTATCCAACTAATGGCCATATTAATTGGAAAAAATATGCTATCTATTAGTGACATCTTTTAGCTAGAAGACCTAGTCCTAAATAATATCAACAAGATAGATTTAATATCGGGTATTTTGAGTACAAATAACATTTTCGAAACACCTATTGCACAATAAACAAGCAAGGTTAGGTTAATTCTTGTATGTGCCTAGGTCAAGTACCTCACTCGCAAATTCCTTAATAAATCGACTAAATGAGAGCATCTTGTGTAGGTTCTAAGTACTTCAAACTTAAACTAGCAAATTTCAAAAATAAATAGATTAAATTGTTAATTACATAAATAGGCATGGAACAAGCATAGTTCACTGGACTATTTAATCTACTAAATCAAAGGACATTCCGGTGCACTCAAGATCACACTAGATGCGGGATTCAGGAAAGGACCGAACCATTGTACACAACTTTACCTTGTATTTCTACTTAACCATATTATTTAAACTAGATTCTCTTTCTATAGTTAGCTATAAAAGCATATGAACACATGCACGAGTAGATAAAAAAGTAAGCAAGCAAAGAAAGCTAATAAACAAGTAAATAATATTGTAGTTTGTGTATATTTATGAACGTGAAGCTAGAAGAAGCGCGACTAGAGTTGGGTATAGTCTTGATTTCTCACAATTCATCAATGAATTTTGAATAAATTAGATTTCTTTTGTATTATATTTGCTGCAATAATGTAAAAGAAACAAAAATATCTCACAAATGCTAATACATGCCACACACATATACACTCTCATAAATATTTACATATATATGTCTGTCTATCTACCATGATTCTGTTGTTACATTCTATAATTTCAGCTCTTTGCATGAGAATTACAATATCAAACAGTGCAACAATGCAAATATTTTAGCAGAACAAAAAGTAAACAATTTAAGTTCCTATAAACAAGCACTCCACAATCGAAGAACCTAATCAGTTCAAGATTCACTAAACATACTGGAGGGGATTTTATCTCTTCTACTATATGTATTCTTCAGGGATGTAAGAGATAGAATTCATTATCGTTACCTCTTTGCATTACTTTCAGCAATTTATCATCCTTCTTATGTCTCTTCACAGGAAGACACACCAACTTTGTTGCACTAGAACCAATAGCTACCAATGACCGAATAGTTGGAAGGCCTGTCAACAATTTATGAATCTTAATGAAACACGAGAATAGGATCAGAACTCACTATAAACTTTGACATGCAAGCCTCAAATTGTTCAAAAATTTCAAAAAATTAAACAAACCCGATTTTGGAAAGTGTCTTCCAACCATCCTATTATCATTTCACATATGTCGCTCCAGCCATAGACACCAAGAGCTTGAACATTAGAGATGCAGGTCAAACCCTTGCATCAGAAAAGTTTTGGATACTCTATATTATGAACTTGTATGCAAGAAAATTTTACCTCATGTACATCGAGTTCAACAAAATATATTGTTGAGCATCTCAATACGTGTTCATTAAATCAATGTCTATTCAAAGTGGCCCAGCCAAACACCTTAAAGTCTTGAATTAAATTATCCTACTATCAATTGTTTAGGGTACTTGATCCTCTTTCTTTATAAGAGCTTACTTTAAATAATTCATAACTCTACCTTATAGTTTGTATTTTCAATATTTCTATTAGCAATGTCAAGTGAGCATGTTGAGTTGACTCAATAAATGAGTGGCTTAAAGGTTAATTGAAACTAACTTGCAAATTATTCAAATATCAGAACCAAAATTCAGTAGTGACTAAACTAGTTGGACAAATAAAAAGTGTATTGAATTGTTCTTTATGGCTTATGATTCGAAATACAATTCATACAACAATTAAAATACAGAAAACTCAATTAACCATAAAAGACAAAAATCTATCAAAGAAATTTTGCAATCACTTATCTTCCCCACAACAATGATTCTTAAAAGGATAAGCCTTGGAACCAGACATCAAAAACAAAGGTATCGAACAAATTAAAACTATAACCTAATGTATGTAACAAAACATAGATCGAAAAACATATTGAATTCAAATATAAATTTTATTGCTGAAAGTACAAACCTTCGTTGTCCCAACTGTAGAGAAGAAGATGATGAGAGAAAGTTGAGCAAATGAATTATGGATTGAGTGGGAGAGAAAATCGTACCCTTTAGAAAACGAAAAGGTAGGGAAAGAGAGGAAATTTTCCCCGCGCATAATTTTTAGTCTAATTTACTAAGTACCCTCCTAATTAACATATTAAAACCTAGAAAGATGGTGTACACTATTATCATTTATAGCATTTCAATTTCTCCTATTTTTCTCTTTTATTTTATTTTAGTATTTAAATTAAAGAATTTTTTACGAAATGGAACTAACTTATTAATAGAAATACTGTCTCATAAACATAATCAATATATATTTTCTAAAAATATAAAAAACAATGAAAAAAATTATCCAACCAAATAATAAAGTAGAAGTAAATAGAGAATAAACTAATAAAATTTGTTAAAATAATTCTTTTAACTTTTAAATTGCAAAATATCATCAGTTAGGTAAAATAAAAAAAAATTAATAATTATTTAATGTAAAATTTTATTATTAGGTCATTATGCCACATTTATTTGAATAAGGTCACAAGCAATATAATTGATTCAAATCGAGTTAATTCTTTCATAAATCGAATGAACGATAACACTATAATTAGATGTGTGAATAATTAAGTAAATAATTGACAAAATAACATTGACACACACAAAGATTCTCCTGCTGGTTCTCCTAGATTAGATGATGGACATTGTTAACGAGCATAGATGAGCAATTCTATTTTCAAAGACTCGTGGTAAAATTATGAGTAATCCTATGAAAAATTAGATAGTACGGCTGTGAAAAAGTGAAAACTTTTTTGAGATACTTAAAAATAATTTTTTTTTTTAAATCCACCTATGTTAGTCGTACATGACTAATTAGACCGTGAGAGTTAATAAAATTAGTCATTAAAGAAAATTTACTTATGGATCACAAATCATGGTTGTTACCTAAGTTATGCATGTTTCTTTTTGGATGGATCATTTTGGATCTCTACCATCGGTGTTAAGAAGGCATATCCGATTAGTGACTCTCGAAGGGTTTAATTATCGGTCATGTCTTCTCATCAAGCTTCCAGATATGTTTGATCTATTCAAAAGTGTACATAGAGGATTAAATAAATTCAATTACAACCATATTGACGTAAAGATACTCAAATCAAAGAGAAAGACTCGAACTTCCGGGTCAAGATCAAAGTTGATTTTGTAGATGGGTTACTTATCCACCAACTGCACCAAGAAGATCCTTCGATAGAAGTAATAATGGAGATAAAGCTAGTGTCAATTAGTAATCACTAGTGAACAGATTCACGCGATAATCAAGAACTGATTGAATTTATATACTCTACATATTATTTTTATAATGGTAAAGTTATGAGAAATCATACATTTAAATGAAGATGAGTTATTGAGAAGAAGGATACACAGATTTTTGACTTCTTATTCATATTTAAATATTTATAAATATTACTCAATATTTATAAATGATAATATTTATTAGTAATAGAGAATTTACGTAAATCATTGTCTTGTTCATTTTTATTTAGTTGTTCATAAATAAAACATTAATTATGTAAATAAAAATATTTATAATTATTGTACTAAGTAACCTCTATACATAAATAAAGAATTTTTTGTCTTATATAAACCCTCTCGTCTACTATTATTAGAAATTTACATAAGTCCTTTCATCTTATCCGTTATTATTTAATTATTTTTTCATAAATAAGATATTAATTATGTAATAAATAACATTTATAGATATTGTAGTCTCAAGTCTCTAGTAAGCTTTATAGTCCATAATAAAAGAGTTGCATGAGTCCTCTCATTTTCTACTTTTATTATCATAATAATTTATTAATACTTATGTTTGATAACTTTTGAGATGTTTAAATAAGGTGAGCAAAAATAAAAATAAAATAGATTACCATATAATGTTGTGATCTATCACTTTTTTTTTTTTGTCTAATAATTTTTAATTCTTTTCGTCAATCGTGAATTAAGTAACATATAAAATGAAAAGGAAAATTTTCATATGGCATTTCCCCCGTTTCTTTTTAATTGTTGTATATTTTAAATATAGATGTTTTTAAATACTTATCAATTTTAAAAATTAATAAAAAATTAATTATTTTAGTGTTTAGAGGGAAAAAATTAAAGAATTAATAAAGATTTATATAAGTTAAACTACACTCCTAACTATTGATTGTGCAAAACTTAATTCACAACTAAAATGGAACAAAGGTAATAAGTGATTTCTTGAATTTAGGTGATATTGTTAAGAATTTAAGATTTCTTTTGATAATGACTTAATGTAACTTATATCATATCAAAAAGAAGTTGAAAAATAAGATGATGAAAGAAAATATAATTTGTAGCTTATCATTCTAAAAGACTCAAAAGAAATAAAAAATATAAGTCGAATCATAAAAACTCCTATAACATCTATATTATTTATAACACAAGGCAAAGAAAGCTTTTAATATATCAATATAGCTTCTAAAATTTAGTTGCTAACATTTTAGGCTAGTCAATTTGCTTAGATAAACATCATTTTGTAATTACATTCGTGAAAGCAATGATCTTACGAAGGAACTCCATTCAACACCCTCTATATCTAAAAAAGATGTTTTGATCAAAATGCGCTGCACCTTGTCTCAATACTCCGAAGCATATAGATCCATTGGTTCAATGAACACTCAAATCGAATTCGCCCATCTTTTTTCGTACAAAAATGGGAGAATCATGCGAGAATGCTTGTTACTAATGGACAAATTTGAAAGTGATTTAAAACTCTTAAGAATCAAAGATGTGTTAAGTATCATGCGAGAATGCTTCTTACTGATAATGGACACTCGCATGCATCTTACTGATGATGGACAAACTTTAAAGATGATGGACAAAAACCTCAAAAAAAGAAGTTTAATTTCTTATGAAAAATAGGAAAATCTTAATATGAAAAAGACGTAGGAGGAAAATGTAGTGATAATTGTCATCATGAATGAGCTATGAAGATGGTGGTAGGAATAACATATAAAGATATTAAATTTATAGATATGGAGCATTATTTGGTGCATAAGAGAATGATGAATCTCTTTAAATAACAAAAAGGGAAAAAAAACTTAATAGTCACTCTTAAATGTGAGAGACGAAAAGATTTTAAACCACTTTAAGGCATTATGGACAAAATTAAAAGATGATGGGACTTTTCAATTCTTCATTAGTTTAACTACACCAATTACTAATAATACTCAATAAATAGTGTAGAATATTGTTAACTCTTTCATTTATAATTAAGAAAAAATAAAAAAATGTCAAAAAAGGAGAAAATAGATAAATAGCAATGAAGGCTATAGAGAGGTGCCATATCACCTCCTCTATATCAATTTTTTTTTTTTACTTTTGAAACTCCAACTTAAATCTTAATGTATTTTTTGGGACACGTATGTTTTAGATATGAACAATTTACTCATTTAATTTTTTCAAGTGTTAAAAAACATTATGAATAATGATTGTTTTCATAAAGGTGTAAAATAGAATCTAAATTTGGTATCACAAACTTGTTAATTGCTCAAAGTGAAAGTGTTAAAATATTATTTTATACAATTATAATAGATTATATAAAAATAAAAAATTATGTAGAATAGAAAATAAGTCATAATTACAAGGCGTAGATAATATTTAAAATAATAACTATTTGCAGCTAAAATTTAGATTAAATAGCTAAATCTCAAAATAAATCATGTCCTAAATAAAATAGGATTGTAGGTCCGTCAACAATTCATGAGTCGAAGTATGAAAGTACGACTCGTGGTATGTGGATCCCATATCATCGCTTGCAAAAATGAGTGAAACTTCTTCAGGTTTTCACGTGTTATTTCATGATTCATGGTCTTGAGGCACAATTACACGCTTTCAGATATGGATCGTATGACTTTCAAAACAATTCATGATTTTACATCACAAGTCGTAGATTGACTCGTGAGAACTGAGCTATTTGCACATCTTCAGATCTCCTTCTATGGACAACAGTATGATTAGTACTCTTAAGTTCACGAGTCATTGATCGTGTTGTGGTATCAACTTGAATTTACACTTATCTGATCACCTTATGTGAGTCTCATTAATAACTTTAGTTCACCAGCTGTAAATATGCTTTCACCAGCCATACTTGGCAGTTCTCATCATATTTTTTCACTTGTACTTTCAAAATCTGTTTCTCGGCAACGGACACACTAAAACACATTATATATACTATGTAATGAACCAATGTCCCACATTGAAAAAAAGAGAAATGTTAAGGGGTTTATATGTCAAATAGGTTCTTCCACATATTAGACTAGTTTTTTGGGTTGGGCTCTCCTGTTTGGTTTATAACATTGGTGCTTTCATTGAGAGTCCCAGTGGGGGCCGTGACTCGGAGTGGTGACCTACAGGGTCGTTGATTCTCAAGCGGAGGCGATTGTACTGAACCAATGTCCCAACATTGGATAAAAAGAGAAATGCTAAGGGGGTTATAAGCCAATGGGTTCTCCACCTATTAAGACTAGTCTTTTGAGTTGGGCATAGCCGTGACCAACGAGGAGCCCGTGACTCAGAGCGGTGGCCTATGTGTCAGTAGTGGTGGCCATAAGCCAATGGTTTCTCCCACCTATTAAGACTAGTCTTTTGGGTTGGGCATAGCCGTGACCAACGAGGAGCCCGTGACTCAGAGTGGTGGCCTATGTGTCAGTAGTGGTGGCCTAGACCCAGGAGGGGTGCAAGCCGTGACCAACTGGGCATAGCCGTGACCAATGAGGAACAAACCACGTGTGGACCCGAGGGGTGCCAGCCGTGACCAACTAGGCATAGCCGTGACCAACAAGGAGCCCGTGAATCGGAGTGGTGGCTTATGTGCCAGTAGTGGTGGCCTGGACCCGAGGGGTGCCAGCTGTGACCAACTGGGTATAGCCGTGACCAACGAGGTCATTGGTTCTCAAGCGGAGGCAATTGTAATGAACCAACGTCCCACATTGAAAAAAAAAGAGATATGCTAAGGGGGTTATAAGCCAATGGGTTCTCCACCTATTAAGACTAGTCTTTTGGGTTGGGCATAGCCGTGACCAACGAGGAGCCCGTGACTCAAAGTGGTGGCCTATGTGTCAGTAGTGGTGGCCTGGACCCAGGAGGGGTGCAAGCTGTGACCAACTGGGCATAGCTGTGACCAATGAAGAACAAACCACGTGTGGACCCGAGGGGTGCCAGCCGTAACCAACTGGGCATCTCCGTGACCAATGAGGAACAAACCACGTGTGGACCCGAGGGGTGCCAGCCGTAACCAACTGGGCATAGCCGTGACCAACGAGGAGCCCGTGAATCGGAGTGGTGGCCTATGTGCCAGTAGTGGTGGCCTGGACCCGAGGGGTGCCAGCTGTGACAAACTGGGTATAGCCGTGACCAACGAGGTCATTGGTTCTCAAGCGGAGGCAATTGTAATGAACCAATGTCCCACATTGAAAAAAACAAAAAAGAAATGCTAAGGAGGTTATAAGCCAATGGGTTCTCCACCTATTAAGACTAGTCTTTTGGGTTGGGCATAGCCGTGACCAACGAGGAGCCCGTGACTCTGAGTGGTGGCCTATGTTTCAGTAGTGGTGGCCATAAGCCAATGGGTTCTTGGGTTGGGAATAACCGTGACCAACGAGGAGCCCGTGACTCGAAGTGGTGGCCTATGTGTCAGTAGTGGTGGTCATAAGCCAATGGTTTCTCCTACCTATTAAGACTATTCTTTTGGGTTGGGCATAGCCGTGACCAACGAGGAGCCCGTGACTCGGAGTAGTGGCCTATGTGTCAGTAGTGGTGGCCTGGACCCAGGAGAGGTGCAAGTTGTGACCAATTAGGCATAGCCGTGACCAACGAGGAACAAATCACGTGTGGACTCGAGGTGTGCCATCCGTGACTAACTGAGCATAGCCGTGACCAACGAGGAGCCCGTGAATCGGAGTGGTGGCCTATGTGCCAGTAGTGGTGGCCTGGACCCGAGGGGTGCCAGCCGTGAACAACTGGGTATAGCCGTGACTTACGCGGTTATTAGTTCTCAAGCGGAGGCGATTGTAATGAACCAATGTCCCACATTGGAAAAAGAAATGCTAAGGGGGTTATAAGTCAATGGATTCTCCCACCCATTAAGACTAGTCTTTTGGGTTGGGCATAGCCATGACCAACAAGGAGCCTGTGACTCGGAGTGGTGGTCTATGTGTCAGTAGTGGTGGCCTGGACCCAGGAGGGGTGCCAGCCGTGACCAACTGGACATAGCCGTAACCAACGAGGAACAAACCCCGTGTGGAGCTGCGCTCGGAGTGGTAACCTGTGTGTCAGTAGTGGTGGCCTGGACCCAGGAGGG
This sequence comes from Capsicum annuum, assembly GCF_002878395.1. Lineage (NCBI taxonomy): Eukaryota > Viridiplantae > Streptophyta > Magnoliopsida > Solanales > Solanaceae > Capsicum > Capsicum annuum. Next base: position 193,543,593 of record NC_061113.1, read on the forward strand.
GTGCCAACCGTGACCAACGAGATCGTTAGTTCTCAAGCGGGGGCGATTGTAATAAACCAATGTCCCACATTGGGAAAAAAGAGAAATGCTAAGGGGTTTATATGCCAAATAGGTTCTCCCACTTATTTGACTAGTCTTTGGGGTTGTGCTCTCCTATTTGGTTTATAACATACTAAGAACGTATACATTTTTTATGTTTTAAATGTCTTAATTATGGTGAAATTCTGACACATTAATATTCACAACTTATTTCTCCCTAATTAAAAGGATCAAACAACTCAGTCTTGTTATTCCTTTTCAATTTATTTCTTGTTATTAGATAAGAAAAATGTATTTAAATTTGGGTAATACCATTAATGTCATTCTCAGTACCTTGTACCAAGTCAGGAACATTTCTTTTAGTAATTGAGTTTACAACGATCAAACAAATTTGTCTTGTGCATTTTATCAAACACGTACCAGTTATTTAATGAAATCTGCAATTAGGATATATATTCATGAGTGGATTTTAGAAAGAGAATTAAGGATAAAAAAGTTGAGGGTTGTCCTTTATGTGATTTATTAGACAATAAATTTTTTAGTTTCTTGGTCTTTTCCTCATATTCTTCATCAATATTAGCAAATCAAGAGTCATACTATTCTTTTTTAACTTTCTGGTCATTTTCAAAACTTCATGTCTCTTTTATCTAGCTAAAATTTTTCGTCACTTTCAATAATTACATCATTCATATTGTAAAAATCGTTTGTAATCTTTTCAACTTTTCAAATTATAGAAGGTTGGTCAAAAAGTGCTAACATATTTTCTGAAATATGACTTCCTCAATTGTCATGAGTACTTCGACGTCTAATTCTTGAAGTTGCAGAAATATATTTAGAGAATTTTGGCAGAGTTTCTTCGATGATCAACAATTTAAATTTTGGACATGAGAAAATTAACATCTGCTTTATCTCATTAAGAAGTTGATTATGCTTCTATTAGACCAACAATTGATTTCTTGACATCATCAAGATCTCATACAAACTCTTCATAGTAGATATCATCTTCTATAGTAGTACATCTTTGCTTATCCTCAAATTGAATGACTTTGATATCAATATTACGTATTCAATGAAGAGTCCTAGATTTGCAATTTTAGGACCCGTTTGGCTACACGATATGAAGTCATAATTTCAAATTATGATATGAAATCATTTGAGATGAAGTTGAAGTTTTATTTGGACATGCAACTTTTTAAATTATGCGTTTTCTCATAAATATGAAATCCTCACAAGTTATGAAAACTATTAAAAATTTTCAATTCTTAAATAATGTTATCAAATGAGCAACCTATACTTCATAAATAGAATATCGTAAAATGTTAAGACTCTTCATTAATAAATGAGAAAAGACTTCATTTCACCCCTGTACTTGTCCGCTCAACTTACTTTAGTTCTTAAACTAGGCTTATAATTATTTACCCCCTTAACAGTTTTATAGTGAATTAATTTTAACCCTTAAGGTTGAATACCACTCTCACAATATGGAGAGTGTATTACACGCGTCCACACATCAGCTCCACGTAAAAAAAAATATTTTTTAGAAATAATTTCATATATATATATAAAATTAAAAAGAAATCTTCTTCAACCCCCACCCTTCCCCTCTATTTGCAAAATTGCAACTGCCCCCATCCCCCCAACATGTTTCTTCTTCAACCCGCACACCCACTTCGCCTCATCTGCAATCGTTCTCCATTGAAGTCAAATATAGAAAAATTCTTCAACGGCAGATTAGACTTACCACCTGTTCGACCAAATGCCTCAACGAAATTCGAATCCAGCGCACCACCTATTAAACAAAATACCTCAATGGGTATCAACTCAATGAACAACGACATCAACTTCTCTTCAGCAACAAATGAATCCACCCACTCATTCACTTAATTATATGAAATTAAATTCATCGAATTTGATGAATTTTTTATAAGCACAAGACGCGAGACTGAGGAAAATTAACAAGAAGTTGACGTGACCTTGTTCTCTAGAAAAATACCAGTCGAATTTTCAGTTAATTAAAACCAACATTGCTGCAATTTATGAGGTTTTTGAACAAATATGAGAATCAAGAACGCCGATACAGAGGTGAGAAGCATTGAAGTAATGGAGATCAAGTAAAGGATTTGAAATTGTGCAGGAGATCAGCAAAATAAGTTTAGTAAAGGATTTGAAATGAAGAAGAGAGTGGGACGGTATGAAGAAGACGGGATCGGGTGGGGGTACAAAGAAGATGAAGACACGGGG
>NC_061113.1:193545972-193648668 GCF_002878395.1 Capsicum annuum
ATATATATAAAAGTGAGACCATGTCTATTTTTTAATAAAATATGTATTTTTTTAAAAAATAAAAATAAAAATCCACGTCAGCATTAGGGGCAACATTAATTCACTTTAAAGATGTTAAGCGGATAAATAAATGAAAGCTTAGTTTAAGTCCTAAAGTAAGTTGTGGCTACAAGTTCAAGGGTGAAATAATGACTTTTCTCATAATAAATTACATATCTCCATATTTCTTTTATAAATAAATATCTGCGATTACAAATTTTTAAATATACATAATTTTATGAAAATCCACTAGTCAACAATAACAGTAACTAGTTATTCTTTAATATAGTAACTAGTCCTTTTGTAAAATTTAAAATGATGAAGACTTTTTTTTACGAAGTATAAACTTGTGGGTTAATATTTGAAAAGGATGAAATTATGATATGAAATTTTCAAATTAAGAATTTAAATAAATTTGATATTTCATCTCATGATTTAAAATTGCATATTAAAACGCCTACTTTAAAAGCTGAGAAGAACAACTATAGAGTTGCAATAATGATACTTTAAGTTGGTGTTAGAAAGAAGGGGGTATATTATTTCTCATTAATAAACTATCAATACAAGAATTCATTCATCTCATAATTTGAAATCGTATATCCAAATATCTATTTAGAAAGCTGAGAAGAAGAATAACTATAGAGTTTCAATAATGGAATTTTAAGTTAGTGTTAAGATGAACTTTTTTTAAGTAACTTAGAAGTTAAAAGTTAAAAGCCAAAAAGTATTTTTAGCTTTTGAGTTTTTTTTTAATACTTTTAGGGGTCGTTTGGTAGAGTGTATAAGAACAATACAAAATATGGTGTATTAGTAATGTTTGTATTAGCTATACTTGCATTAATTATACTTGTATTTTTCTTATACAGTGTTTGATTTGATGTATTAAAAATAACATGAATTACATAATTTCTAAAAAAGAATTTTTTTTTTTTACACAATACTCACCATATATGTTGGAACCTTGAAGTTTTGATGAATGATAATATAAATGAAACAAGTTGAATTTGATTCAAACACTTGATGATAAGGGAAAACAAGTTGAGTTGAAAAAGGAGTCCTATGTGAAGAAAGAGTTTCACTTCTAAGCATATCCTTAAGAGTCCTATGTGTGGGAGGAGAAAGATTCTGATAAATTAATATGTGCTGATTTAAAGAATTGAAATTTGACTACAACACCAAGGAGACAAGAGTTGGAATTGAAGAAAGAGTCTCACTTGAAGTAAAACTTTATGCAATGAGAGTTTTGATTAGAAGAGGAGTTTGAAATAAAGAATGACTCTTTGGAGAGCTGTGCTTAAATAGAAGATGCAACAGCCAAAATAATTCACTCGCTTAAAAAGCAGAAAAGCTCAATCGACAGATTGACTTCACGAAGTGCTACTCAATCACTGAAAAAACAGGTTGAAGAACCTGGTCCTCAGTACAGAATCCAGCTAAGAGTTTTAGCGTTGATTTTTAAAGTTGTTCATTGTGTTTGAGCTATTCATGTAATATTAGTTTCAGTGTGTTATAAACTGAATTAGGAGCTAGTCTTCGAGTTGGGGAAAACTAAGAGACTTTGGGAACACATACCTTGGGAGGTGTGTGTAGTTAGGAATTGGAGTTTATAATTTCTAGTTATTGAGTTATAGGAATTAGAGTTTATAGTTCCTATTTGTTGGTTACAAGAGTTTTGTAATCAGTCGTTGTTGAGGCTCGGAGTTTTTTAGTGAAGTTGGGGTTAAATCCTGTAGAGGTGCAGGTCGTGTTTTTTTACACCTTTTGAGCCGGGTGTTTTCCACGTAAAAATCATTGTGTTCTTTACTTTCTGTTTACTGCTTCCTTGAAACACGTCAGTGGAACACGTCAGGCAACACGTTCCATCGATAAGCAAAAGTTAGGCGAAAATAAGAAAATCAGTAGGGCATAAATTCTTAACAATATATATGTTGGAAAGGATGCGAAAATATTTTTTGAGAGATAATAGTGTCTTTAATCTTGTTAATACATGCATTGGATCCATTGTATTGCTAATACCATGGATTTTGAGGTATTAGTAATACACACCTGAATACACAAAAGAGTGTATAACTAATACAAGCATTAGTTATATATAGGGCAAAAAAGGAAAAATGGCTCAGTGGACCCTTGTACTATGTCGGTTTTGTAAATTGGACATTTCTACTTACATGTTTATCATCTGGACTCTTGAACTCATTAAAAAATAATATTTTGCATCCTTTGACCGTTGATCGAGCCTATGTGGCATTCAAATATCTGACTAGGACAAAGTGAGTGTAGTCACACGCTTAGGGTGCGAGTGGGGGTCAATTTTTGATCAATTTTATATTAAAATAATTTTAAAAAAAATAAAAAAAGAGGCGCTCAATTTTTTCTAGTTTTTTAATTTAAAAATATTTTTTAAAAATAATAAATTTAAAAATAAAAAATAAAAAGAAGGCCACCTCAACACCCTCCCCCTATCCTTCCACTTCCCCACCCCACCTAGCCCCGTCCCAGCATCCCTTACCCCACCCAACCCCCATCCCAGCATCCCCCACCTCACCCAACCCACGTCCCAGCACCCCCACCCAACCCAACCCCATCCCAACACCCCTCACCCCACCCAACCCCATCCCAGCACTCTCTACCCCACCCCTCACCCCTGTTCAACCCCCCGCCCCCTTCTCCGTCCAGCCACCCCCACCCCATCCTTCACACCCGTCCCCTCGTCCAGCCATGGCTGTTATGGCCATCATCATTAACGCTCCCACCCCCACAACCCCAAGGATCTCTCTTCGTCTTTTTTTTCTTCATCATCATATATCCCAACAACAACAACAGGCCCAAATCATCATATATATCAAATTCTTCAAAAAAATAGTAAGATGTCTTTGTTGTGGTTAATTTGTTGTTATTGTTCATTGTCAAAAAAAAATTATCGTGGTTGATTTGTTGTTGTTATTCATTGTAAAAATAAAATAAAATTATACATATCCCTCAAAAGGGTCTTTGCTGTGGTTGATTTGTTGTTGTTGTTCATTGTCCGAAAAGAAAAATTTTGCCGTGGTTGATTTGTTGTTGTTGTTCATTGTCAAAAAAATAATAATTATATATATCCCTCAAGAGGGTCTTTGCTGTGATTGATGTTGTTGTTGTTGTTCATTGTCAAAAAAAAAAATTGTTGTTATTTTAATTTTTTAATTTTTTATTCACTTTCTCAATTTAATTTTTTTATTTTGTTTAGGATTAATTTTGTAACTTTTTACAAATTGTTAAAGATATTTAAATAAAAATTAAAGATTTATTATGTTTGTGTATGTGAATTTATAGTTAAAAATTTTAATTAATTGGAGAAAATTTCAATTATTTGAAATAAATTTGATGTTAAATTAAATTTATTGTATTTTTGTATTAGAATTTATAGTTGAAAATTTAAATTTGAAATTGTTAAAGATATTCAAATTTAAAAATCGAAAATTCATTATGTTTGTATATATGAATTTATAGTTAAAAATTTAAATTAGTTGGAGAAGCATTTTAATTATTCGAAATGAATTTGATGTTTAATTTGTGAGCAAAAATAAAAACATGATTATTCAAAATTTTCTACAATTTATAATTTTTTTTATTTAATTAAATTAATTTTAATATTTAATTTATTATGTAGCATTTAAAAAATGACTTGAAATTACATGCAATACTTGAAAATGGCGTGACTGCTGACGTGGGGAGAGTGTGTTACACTCACCCAAAAAGTTTTAAAATATTATTTTTTTATGAGTTCAAGAGTTCACATGACAAACATGTAAGTAAAAATATTCAACTTACAAAACCGACATAGTACAGGGGTCCACTGAGTCATTTTGCTGGCAAAAAAATATACCAAACAAGGTATTAGTAATACTCATTAAACTAATACATACATTAACTTTTCAATACACTCTACCAAACGACCCCTTAAAGCTTAAAGTGAAATGCTTTAAAAACTTTTTTTCTTTGATAAATACCTCCCGAAAGAAAAGCTTAAAATTCAAAAACACTTAAAAATAAAACAATCCAAACATCCTCTTAGATAGAAAAGCAAGAAGTGTATTATTTCTCACTAATAAACTATCAAGAAAGGAATTTCATGAAATTATTATTTTTATAAAAAAAATTTTTTAATCTCTCTCTAGGAGCTTCACCCATTTTACTCTCTTAGAAACTCGAATTTATAACCTTCGAATTGAAAGTGAGGAATGCTTACTATCCGAACAACTTCCTCTTATTAATACTAATATGTCCACCATCAGAAATTATGCGTACAAACTGGCTAACTATTCTCTCTCCTATCAATATATACTAATATGTCCTCCTTATTTACATGAAATGACATGTCTACCCTTCCTTTGTTAATTTGGCATAGAACAGGTACGCTGTTGTTTTACGCTCTCCAGGCAAAAATGATTTATGATTTACCTACCGTACTCTGAGAGCTTTTTATAGGTTAAAAAGATTAAAATGAGTAAAATACTGAAATTGGTAAAAAATGAATGAGATAAAAAAGAAAAAAAATCTAAACTATTTTCGTATAGTTCAATGATAAATACAACCTTTTTTGCATATTAAAAGTATAAATCACTTTTGTAATTACCAGGTTTGACAATTTCTTTTATCCAAATATATGTAAGTTTCTTCAAAGTAGATTATTGAAAATCGTTTCCAAGGAAAAAAAAAAAGCAAAGGCAAGTAAAGTTGGCAACAAAAACCATGCAAAATTTGTCAGTGTGTGTTGTTTCCTCTTCACAAGAGAAGTGCAAAACGAGCGTGTGTTTTTCGCGTAGGGTGGATGGGACCACATTTGAGTGGGGCCTTAAAATGATTTGGCAAAAAATATGAACGTTGTGAGAAGGAAATTTGTTTCCTATTCATTTGCTTCTGTTTCCTTCTCAAGCCCATTAATTTTAAAAATAAAATTTTAGTTTATTACTTTTAACGTATAAAAAAAATAATTGTTTCTTTATAATATTTGATCCTTAATGTTAATTACTTATTCTTCGAATAATTTTCAAGATTTAATACTAAACATTAATTTAAACGAATATTATGATAAAAACACATATTAATTATTATTTCTTAAGAAACGTATAAAACTTAAAACGAACAAACAAAAGTAAAAGAATAACTAAAACTGTATGGAAGGGTAATCCCTTCATCTAACTTTAATTGTCTAATTTTAAAAATTAAAATATAATTTATTACTTTTTGTCTATTTTATTTTTGTTAATGAAGTATTCATTTTTGAGCATTTAGTTTTAAAAAAAAAAATAATAAACTTATCTTTTCATTTATTATTTCTTACTAAGAAATAAGAGAAGCCAAATATGAATGGCGATTAACTTGTCTCACCGGCATACACGGTTGCTTTTGTGATGAAAATGAAACAGAGACTAAAAGATTTGCATATCATTCCACATTTTCTAAATTTGGTGAAGATAAATTGCGTTTGAGGTTACTTTTGGTACATAATAATTATAATTGCTACCTAAATCAGAAAAAATATTGAATCTTATTTTATCTTACTGTATATATTTCCCCCATAAACACAAAATATGTCCGAGAAAATAAAATAACAAAAATTGTATCAATAATAATCCATTAGTACGTCCGAGTATAAAGAATTGTTGTAACTTAAACAAGAGTGAAATCACTGAAAATTATATTAAAATAAATATAATGAATAATTTAATTTACTATTTTTGTTAATACATAAGTTGAACTGAGGAAAACATTTTTGGAGTTGAATTTTGAAAATGAATCAACAAAAAATTGTTTTTATTTTTTCATTCCATCAAAATCTTAAAAAAACTCGAATTTAATTGATAATTAAGCACAACTTCAATTTCAAATATTATTTTTCATTTAAAAATAAAAAAACTTTATCTTTTAAAATTTCACAATAAAATACGGCTAAACACACATTTAGTATAAAATAGGCTTGACCATTTTAGTGGGCAACATATGAACACACATTTCGGGACGGAAAATTTTACCCTATGCTTCACATTCAACGCGATACGTGTGGGAGACATTTAATTTCTTGCCAAGTAGACTTATTAGGCCCCTTTTCTTAAATTTCCATTCCACTTCTTCTAATTTTATTTTTCTTCCACAAAGTAGCTTTTGCTCAATTTTTTTGAGATATTATTTCTTAATTGTTTTTATATCGTTCTTTTTACTATCTTTTTATTTTATTTTATTTTGGTATAATTTTTGCTTAATTATTTTGTAGACGTCTAAAATAGATTAGTTTTTACAAGTTGAATCATCATAATTATTTTTTCTTTTTATTATTTTCTTTGTTTATATTGAATGTTTTTTTATTTGAAGTTGAATCCAATAGCTTAAGAATAATGATTTATTTATTTTATCATCACCGTATTTTGAAGAAAAGAATTATACCAAAGACCCAGAAAAAGAAATACTTTCTTCGTTTACTTTTATTTGTCATTGTTTCGTTTCTCAAGGTCAATTTGACATGATTTTAAAACTAAATTGAAGTTGATTAATTTAATATTTTAAATTTAAAATTTAGATGGTTGAAAATAATACGAAAAATACTATAAATTGTAATTTTTTTGTTAGAGTTATGGCGTGAATTTTATTGATCCGGCCCTGCCAGTTTCGAGATGCGGCCCATGTTTGTGATTTTTGTGGGGTCTATGGTGGTAGCATAGGGATCGGGGCCATAAGCCCGATCTTGGAGCCCACCACTTATCCTATTGGGGTGCGAGGGGTATGGACCAATATGTTTTTGGGTTTAGGACTTATTTATATGCACGTATTATATAAGTGCGTTTAGTGGATTGTTTCGGGTAGTTTTATATACACGAAATTGAGACTATTGTCTCCATATTGTATTCCTCTCCTTCATAGTGAATTTCCTCTGCCTCTACCCATGATTTTCCCCGCAAGGGTTTCCACGTAAATCTGTGTGTTCTTCTTGTCATTCTTTTGCTTGTGATTGCTTAATACTGTTCGATTTATAACATTTCTCATATCAATACGATGAAACAATAAATCTTAAAATATTGATAAAAATTTATGCAGTTTGACCTCGAGAAGCAAAATAGTGACAAGTAAAAGTGATCGGAGGAAGTAACTAAGAAGAAGAAATGTCCAGAAAAAAGAGAAGAAAGAAAACACTAAGTGAGCATTTGGTCATAATTTTTTTTTTTAAATTGCTTTATTTGGAATCATTAAAGTTGTAGTTGGAGTTAGAATCGTGTTTGATCATACTTTTTGCATTAAAAACGTAGAATTTAAATGTATTTTTAAAAAATATTATATTTGATTTAAGCATGAAATCTAATTTAAATAGTGCTATTTATAAAAAAAATAAAAAATAAAAAAAAAGCAAAACTAAAAATAAGATTTTAGTTGTTTTTAAAATTTTAAATCATATTTAAAACTTTCACGAGTAAACACTTATTTTCAAATAAAAATAAATTGAAAAACTTTCATGGTGGATCCTAAAAAAAAAACATGCAACAATGGAGAAGGAATACAATGATTAAAAAAGAAGAAAAAATGAGTTTCCGTGGATAGCTCAAATACACAACCATTTTTCTATAGCTCAAATACGCGACATATTTCTATAGCTCAAATACACAACCAGTTTTTCCTTTTTTGGCTTACTCACCGTTCCTCTCTCATTTCCTTTCTCTCTACCTATTTGTTTAAGCCAATTAAATTACTCATTTGATGCTACAAACATTTGAAAAGGAAATGTAAAAAACCCTACAAACCACACATACCCCCAACCAGAATAAACAAAAAGACAACAGAGGTTTTAAAAGACTCAGTCCTGCTTCTTCTCTCCTCTGTGACTCTTCACACTTTCATTTCAGATATTATCCCCACTATTCTACACACGCTACCAATCTCTTGTAGAACTGTTTTCACACACTCAAGAAACCTGTTACCAAATTATTTCTCTGTAAAAAAAATAAGAAAAACCCATAGTTTTCTGCCCAATTTGTTTTAGCATTGAATCAACAATGGCTTCTTTTTTTATGCGTTCCAGACTTGTGCTGCACCGGGTGTGTTGTTGCATTGCTCTGCTTTTCACTCTCTGTTTCGCCGCTGACCCGTTTGCTGAGTTTAAATTGGAGTACACTTATATCACTGTTTCTCCTCTTGGCGTTCCCCAGCAGGTTAATCCCCCCTTTTCCCTCCCTCTTTCATTTTAATGCAACTAACATTTTTACAAAATAATCATTTTCCTCCTCCCCAGAATGTTCCCAATTTCAGCAACCCAATCGAATTCTATTTTTATTTTTTTGGTCTTGGACTATTGGGTTTCAACCTTTGGGTTGTGTGTGTGTGTTTAATTTAAAAATTTAGTGTTTTGTTGATGCTTCAGTAGATGAAAAGGATTGGGGTCTTATTCGAGATACATGTCAATTTCAATTTTTTGCTGATACCTTTTTTTATGATTTTGTTCTTTATGCAGTAGTTTCATTTTGTGGGTAAAAGTTTGAAGGGACCACTTAGGGTGTTTTGATAATCCTGATTTAGTAAATTGAGGTCTACAGTCCATTCTTTCCATTCTTTTTGTTTTGAGATCAAAATACTCAGAGTAATTTTGATTTGTTTAGTTTACCTTATATCTGGGATTCATCTCAAAATTGATTTAAGGTTCTACAAAATTTTCTTGCATAGTTTCTACATTAGTTATGTGATTATAAATTGGATATGAACTCCAGAGGTGGATTTTGGGACCCAGGATTTAAAACATGAAGAAGTAAGCACACCACCAAGTTAACGGGGGTTCAACATATACTCTATTTTATACATAAAAAGTAATTTTAGCCATTTATAATTCTTGTAATTTTCCACTTAAGGGGGTTCGGATGAAACCCCTCGGGCATAACCTAGCTTCGTCCCTGGCGAGTTCCCGTTTTGTTATTTAATAGACCAATGATTTGAGATATAATTGCAGGTTATAGCTGTGAATGGAAAATTTCCAGGTCCTGTCCTTAACGTTACAACCAATTATAATGTTGTGGTGGACGTGAGGAACAAATTGGATGAAGATCTTCTTGTCACTTGGTAAGTTTCAAGTACTCCCTCCCTTTCATAATAAATGAATTGTTGGATTTTGGCACAAAGATTAAGGAAAAAGCATTAAAGACATAAATTTAACACAACTTTACATTTTTATCCAAAAAAAGAAAAAGTTGACCTTGTAATATCTTTTCAGAAGTTAATTGGTTGTCAAATCATAAGGGTAAATTTGGAAAAAATTTCAATGATTCACTTATTTTGAAACACCAATAAATACCCCAACAATTCACTTATTCTGAAACAGAGGGAGTATAATCTTAAATGTAGTTGCCACACATAGGAAAAATGAGTGTTGAATTATGTGATATTAAGTGCTCTTCACTTCTGTTTTTTTATTTTTATTGAATCTTTGCAGGTCCGGAATTCAGATGCGACGCACTTCCTGGCAAGATGGGGTTCTTGGTACAAATTGCGCCATCCCTGCTGGATGGAACTTCACTTACCAGTTTCAAGTAAAGGATCAGATTGGTAGTTTTTTCTATTTTCCTTCCATCAACCTGCAGAGGGCAGCTGGTGGTTTCGGTTCTTTTATTGTCACGAACCGTAATATTATCCCTATTCCCTTTAGCCCTCCGGATGGAGATATAGTGATAATTATTGGCGATTGGTACACTCGCAGCCATAAGGTTAGTATCTTTTCCAGTTCTATTTCTCTTTCAAGAAGTATGGCGTATGAATTTTCTAGGAACAATTCTGGTTTACTTTCAAATTATAGGCTTTGAGGAAGGACCTTGATGACGGAAAGCAATTGGGGATGCCAGATGGAGTACTTATTAATGGAAAAGGCCCATACAGATACAACACGACACTTGTACCTGATGGGATTGACCACGATACAATAGATGTTGATCCAGGTCAAGCTCTTTAAAGCTTGCTAAGTCTCAACTTGATATAATTGATTGATTGTCCTTGTCCTGGCAATTTGACAGAAATTGGCTGCTTAGTTATTTAGTTATGATGTTCATCAAAATTCATCTGTCCAATTGGGATTGTTCTCTGATGACCTTTAGTGGTCTTTAGCCTATGCATTCTTGAGTATACAACAACATACCCAATGTATTCCCACAAAGTGGGGCCTATGCATTCTTGAGTATAACACAAGGTTTCACATTAGGGAAGTGATTACAATTCTTTTGGATTTTTTTGATGTTCAACTTTTGTTGTCCTTTTTGAACCTGTATATCAGCGTTCATTCTTTATCAAACTTGTTGAAAGTCGAAGAGCAGTTGATGGCATGTAAACTCTGTGAAGTAGCAGATCTGTGAAAGCTGTTAGATTATCCATTTAACCTTGTTATATTACATTAACATCTTATCAAAAAGCAAGTAATATGAATGTTTCTGCTGTTTGACATAAATCTTAACCCTATGTGTGTGAAAATATGTTGTACTGCAGGCAAAACCTATCGGGTTCGGGTGCACAATGTTGGAGTCTCTACTTGTTTGAATTTTAGGATTCAAAATCATAATCTACTCTTGGTGGAGACGGAGGGATATTACACTTCACAGCAGAATTATACTAGTGTAGATATTCATGTTGGGCAGTCTTACACATTTCTGGTTACCATGGATCAGAATGCAAGTAGTGATTACTACATTGTGGCGAGTGCTAGGTTTGTAAACCAAACAATCTGGCAAAAAGTAACTGGTGTTGGTATTTTGCATTATTTCAACTCCAAAGGAAAGGCAGCTGGCCCACTTCCAGACCCTCCAAATGATGTGTATGACACATCTTATGCACTGAATCAGGCAATGTCCATCAGGTTTCTTACTGGTTCCTTTTTATACTTATTGATTTCACTATTTCATTTAATGAATTGGATAAATGCTTCCTTAAAAATTTGGAAACCAGCTCGTTGAAACTAAAAAAATGGATAGCCATGACAAAGAAGGAATTATTTCAACATCAGAGAACTGAATTTTGTGGCATATACTTAGTTGGACGCCATGTATGTTTTCATTGGATGCTTTAAGCTCACATGTCTTTTATTTGGCAATACTCCCCAGGGCATCTCAAGCAATACAAATTGTTATACTTGATTAGATGACTAATTTTGCTGTTTCATGCCATTGAATAATCTGATGCAATGTTCTGTAGGCAAAATGTTTCTGCAAGTGGAGCTCGGCCGAATCCTCAAGGATCTTTCCATTATGGTCAAATTAATGTCACAGATGTTTATTTTCTAAAGAGTGTGCCACCAGTGTCAATTGATGGAAAGCTTCGAGCTACCTTTAATGGGATTTCATTTAAAAATCCTGCCACTCCAATGAGGCTTGCTGATGTATACTATGTGAAGGGTGACTACAAGCTTGATTTCCCGAATAAGCCAATGAATAGACCACCCAAGGTGGACACGTCCATTATCAATGCCACATACAAGGGATTTATAGAAATTGTATTGCAGAACAATGACACGGTAGTCCAGAGCTTTCACATGGATGGCTACTCATTTTTTGTTGCTGGGTATAGCTTCTGCTGAAAAAAGTATCATTCTAGTTTTATGTATCTTCCCACTGAGTGAATGTTAATGTAATTATTTGCCTATTTTCTGCAGGATGGGTTCTGGAGAATGGACAGAGAACAACAGGGGATCTTATAATAGGTGGGATGCAATTTCCCGGTCTACAACTCAGGTTTGTCTTGTACTGTAGTCTTTTCTTATTTAGTTTGAGAACTCGCAAGCTCCCTATAACAGGGTAGGATTTATTTACTTGTTCCTGTTTGTTTAGGTTTTTCCTGGTGGATGGACAGCAGTTTTGGTATCTCTCGACAATGTTGGGGTGTGGAACCTCAGAGCAGAAAACCTGGACAGGTGGTATTTAGGGCAGGAGACGTATATGCGAGTCATTAATCCTGAAGATCACAGCAACAAGACAGAAATGCCGGTGCCTGAAAACGTTCTTTATTGTGGTGCCCTTGCATCTAAGCAAAAGTATGATATCATCTCTTTGTCAGTTACATGGTTTTGGTTACTCTTAATGCACCCCTAATTTATCGTTCATATATTTCAGGAAACAGAAAGCATCTTCAGCGACAACCATATTTGGAAGCTCAGAGCTATATTTTACATTGCTGTTGGTATTCTCTGCTGTTATCAGTTTTCTATTCTAGAGTGCTACTTCAGTTGGTGAAAATATTTAAACAGCCAGAACTGGGAATTCACTTTCTTGTAGGATGATGAGCTGATAGGATTCGTGTTTTTTATTCTTTTTTTTAAACCTTGAGAAAGTTGATTAACATTAGTTTGCACAGTGTCCCTTCTATTTCATTTGTTCTGAAAAAAAAATTGTGCATTATGTGAAGCCAACTTACTGACAAAATTTAACCTGTGGGATCCATCATTCTTTGGTTCAATTACTTCATAGTGATGGTGCCCAACCCTTGGGGTTGTTATCATTTATCCTTTACTTTTGGATCAATTGTTATATGTTCATTTTCCAGTTCTAGTTTCTTCGATCTGTTGAGATAGAGTTGCATGCCATTCTATTATTATTTTCTGGTAGTTTTCAGCCTCTTGCTGCTGTCAAGTTATATTAACATGCTAGCAAAATATGTAGAGGTTCGATCATTGCAAAATTCTAAAACAAATCCAATTTATATTCATGATCAAATACAACTTCAATTTAAATATTATTTTTATTTTGAAAATAAAATTATTTCTTTAAAACTTCACAATAAAATATAGCTAAATACCCGCTTAGTGTAAAGTAAGCTTGACCAGTTAGTGGGTAACATATGAACACACATTACTCCACATATTTTTCGTTACTCAATACAGAACCGTTTTCTCCTTTTAGGCTTACTCACCAGTCACCCATACTCCCTCATTTTCATTACCTATTTTTTTAAAGCCAATTAAATTACTCATTTGGATACTACAAACATTTGAAAAGCAAAAGCAAAAAACTCTGCAAAAACGTACACATCCTCCACCAGAATAAACAAAATGACAAAAGAGGTTTTAAAAGACTGTTCTGCTTCTTCTGTCCTCTGTGATTCTCTTCAGTCATCCATTTTTGATGTTGAGCATCAGTCCAATTACTTTGCTTCTTCACACCCCACCTTTGAAGCAATGAAGTGCTGAACCAGAAACACGAGTTACCACTATTCTAGGTGTGTATAAGATGTATGAAATACGTAAATAGCCACTTTTAATATCTTGCTATCAAATATTAGCCCACTATTTTAAATGCTATTAACATGTCGGCTCTCTCTTGACACAGTTTTGAATGAAAGTATTCCCAAACTAAAATTTAAAACAGTTTTCAATGAAAATATTCCCAAACTAAAATTTAAAGGATTAACAAGTGGAATACAAGGAAAACTTCATCAAGTTCAAAACCAAGGGTTGATTCATGGGGTTCAAATCTTTGTAAGTTCAAAGATAAGAAATGATTCACGGGATTTAAAGATTTGTTGGAGTTCCAAATCCAAGAAAGCATTGTGGGGTTCACACCTTTGTAAATTCAAAATCAAGAATAGATTTTGGGGTTCGGATCCTATGATAGATTCATGCAATTCAAATCTTTATAAGTTTAAAATCAAAGAATAATTTATAGGGTTCAAATATTTTTAGGTTCAAAACTAGGAAAAGATTATGCAAATTAAACCTTGATATTTTTAAAAAGTTTTGAGTTGCGACATTCTTAAAATAGTTGTATTGTTTGATACTGGTGATGACATGTATACTTTTAGGCGCAATTATCCTCACTTAATAATACGATTTCTATCAAATCCTTAATTTATGTGAACACATAGTTAAAAACGAGCAACTGATCAGCTTTCAGAATAGCTAAATTATTTTGGTAAAAAAGTTCAAGCAATTAGTATGACAACATAGAAATAAATTGAGCACCAGATGGCCGAGTCATATTTATATGGCAAATAGTGGCTTGGGTTGTAAAATTTATTTTTGCTAATAGTGGCCCTTTTTTTTTTTTTTTTTTTTGGGGTTAGTTAATAGTTTGTTAAATTTTTTCCCTTCATTTGGGCGTGTAATTTAAAGGAAATTCCAGAAACAACAAACATAAAACTACAAATAAAAGAGACCATAACGTCATTGTCACGATTCAAATGTACGTCAATGGCATTCACCTCATTCTTCGGTGGAAGAACCAATGACGCTGAAAACATTAATCAATACTTACGAAAATAAAAGCAACTAATTGCATCAATAATTCAAAAATAAATTCAAGATCTAAAATAATTAGGAAAATTGCGAAACATACTCCTAAATAAATAATCATATCTACGACTCAATAGTCGATCAAAAAGGGGACGCAATCCCAAAAACTAAAAGGAAAAATATAAGTCTAGGATAGAGGACTAAATCATCCAACAGGGATTCACGGTGGCCCGAAACGCGCTGCTCACCCTTGAATCCAGAGTCCGACACTAGATTCACAAGTGAGGTCTTGCAGGAGCCGCTAGAATATGCGCTGCACTCAACAAAAGTAAAAGCAGATATAGTATCAACACATAAAAGAACAAAAGTGTATTGATAGGGTCATTTGGCTAACCCAAGATGAGAATATGAACACTCAACCACAATTTAGTACAACAAGTTAATACATGTTTGTCCTAACTACACATTTAGGCAACATGTAACATTTAAGTAGTTTAGGATTCCTGGCATAAGTCAAAGACATCTACAAGTATGCAAATTAGTCAAGTAAAGTCAAGTCAACAAATACCACAACATATAAGTTTAACACCCGGTTCACTCATGAAGCTGTCAAACTCACCTGTACCTTGTACATACATGCTAAGGGTATCATAATTAACCTATAGTCATGACCTGTAGGTGATAAGTTCCGTCCATGTACCTAATCCCAGACACAAGTGTCTGCCAACTTTATTCCACCAATAAATTGTGAGAATGTCGAATTATCAAAATACTCCACAAACAATAATAGAATATAACAAAATCATATAAAACAAGATACCAATCAAAACTTGCAATATCCACAAGTTTTACAAATAATTTATTTGAAAAGTGACCACACACAAATCAACATGCATAAACAAGCAACACTAGAAAATAGTTAACATACACATAGAACACAAATTGAATTAAACAACATAATCATCACCTACCTCAATCCAAGCTTGTACAACTCAACTAAGCTTGAGCCTTACTTTTTAGTGCAATTTTCGCTTGCTTTCGATTTAGAGATAAATACAAAATACATAATCAATGCAATGGCCTATCCCACTGGGGATTATAACTCATTCCCAACCCTTAAGGTCAAGTTCATGATTATTTTCTTTTCATTCTACCCTTTTTTACTATAATTCACCTAAATTACCAATTTCATGGATAAATTAGTAAATTAACAACATGCCAGGGTAATTTAATGATCATAAACCAAAACCCGTTGATTTTATATTTAAATTACTCCTTTTCACCAGAAAATCAACTAAAATTAGCCCTTAATATCCCCCCTAAATAATACAAACTAGCAATTTAAGGCTAGATTATCAATTTAATAGTTAACGAAAATGAATTCTTTACCTTAACGAAGAAAAACGATGGATAACTGACGATTTTCATCTAAAATTGTCTCTCCATTCTCCAAACATGTGTTTTAAAAAAAGAAATTATTTTAATTTTTTTTGAAATAAAACAATGATTTATGTCGCTATAACAACCTTTGACCGCGTTGATCGATGTTTATAGTGAGACTTTCTCCTCTTTTGAAAATGTCGCTATAGTGACATGTAAGTCACTATAGCGATGTTGAAGGGATAAAATGTTCAATTTTCCCTAGAAATTTTCTTTTTCACAATACACCTAAAATTCAAGACATTCTAAATAATATCCTTTACGCTAAGATCAGTTTCAAGAGTTCTACTTTTTCGAATTCAATTTCATAAAATCTCACAGATTCTTTATCATATTAGCAAACTAAAAATTAATTCAAACAGTACTGCACTTATCAAATTCATTCCCGAATCATCCTAGACCATACTTTGCTCAGATTTCATGCGAAACTAGCCTAGCCTGAAATTTATAACTTCAAATTCGAAAAGAATTTGAATTTGAATTTTTACAAGAAAAAGAGATAAATATATCTTTGAACTGTGATAAATGATATGTATATACCCATCTATATACTTTGGGCACAAATATTCCCCTACTGTTAATGAAATGGTAAGTATATGCCCCTTATACTAACGACCAGAGACATATTTATACCCAAAGTAGATAGAGGGTATATACGTACAATTTATCATAGTTTGGAGGTATATTTATCCCCTTTTCATTTAAATTTTTATCTCAAATAACTAAGACAAATCCACTACCCGATCCAATAAACTCATCAAACCTGATTTCAAACCAACTCGACCCAACCTCTAATTTTTATTCCAAACTCAATACTCCCTCTACTTTTCTCTTAAATGTGAATCTCAATCAAATTGCAGTGATTAATCATTGCTGCTAGTTGATGTTTACTATGTCGGAGGTGACCGGAGCTAGGGGTGAGGCAATGGTTCATCAGTGGGGTATTTTCGATTCGACGGAGAATGTTGATATATGGTGTTGACCAGTGGTGGGTAGCATTTTCCCGGTGAAATATCACTGAAAATTGATACGTGTGAGGTTTAATTTATTTGATGTTATTTTTGGGTGTTATAGGTTAATGATTTTTTTGAAATTGGTAGTAGTGAGTGTTACTGTATTATGTGTGTATATCGTTATAGGAGTAGAAAAATGTGTCTGTCAGATAGGTGTCTCTTGGATTTTAATTGAGATCAAATTGGGTAATGGGTTTATTGGGTTGGGTAGTGGGCTTGGGTTAATTATATGAAATAAAAAAGTAGAATAAAAAAGGAACAAATATATCCTTAAACTATGATAAATGGTACATATATACCCCCACCATACTTTGGGTGCACATATACTTCTACCGTTAGTGTAAGGGGTATATACGTATCATTTCATTAATGTTAATGACATATGTGTATCCCAAGTATGACAAAAGTTATATACGTATCATTTATCGTAGTTCGTGGATATGTTTATTCCTTTTTTAATTTTAAATTAAAGACTTAAACATAATGATGGAAAAGATCGTTACAACAGATATCAGTTTATCCATTGTTCATCCCTGAATAATCAAATAAGAAAATTAGGGTGAAATAAAGTGTCATGACCGAACTAGGGCCTAGCCATGACGAGTATCTCAAGTCCACCGAGGACCAGAGACCATCCTCTTTGCCTAGCCAAATAGAACACGACACACCTAGCAGCGACTGAATTTCGAACATATAACAAGATAGAAGAGTAATCAACTTAAAGACATCTAAGAGTGCCAACATCAATACCCAATCCACAACAATATCCATCAAGCCTCTACTAATCCAAAAACAACCAACGTCGGGATATGCTCCCAACTCTAACAATGACAATGATAATGTCATAACCCGAATCAAGGCCTGGCCATGATGAGTATCTCAAGTCCACCGAGAATCAAAAACTACTCTTTTTTTCCTAGCTAAACAAATATAACACTCCTAGCAGCGGCAGAAATCTAAACATATAACAAGATAGAAAAGTAATAAACTCAAAGACATCTATGAGTGTCTACATCAATACCCAATCCATAGTAATATCCACAAAACCTATACTAAGCTAAAAATAATCTAAGTCGGGATATGCTCCTGACCCTGACGATGATAGTGACAATGATAATGTTAAGGTGAACTCTTTAATTCTAGTTCATGAAAGGAAATTGATGGAATGATCAATTCTTCCAGAGAATGGAAGCCCACCATTTCACTGCAAACGACCGATGAAACAATCTGATCCAACTAACTCTATCCAAGAAAAGTAGAGTTGCCTTCGGTGCCTATATCACGTAGGGATACAACATCCAAAGATGGTTAGTGGGTTGAGAAATAGGGGTAAGGGGTAAAATAATACCATGATCGATAGTTTAACAATTCATCAAAATCCAATGCACACAATAACATACATATACACACACACACATATATATATATATATCAAATATCGGGATAGAGTACAAGGCTTAGCATGTACTTCAAAAATCCTTAACCTGCACTATGTAGCATAGCCATTATAATAAGGCACCCATGAGCTATATGAGTCTAGCTCTCTCCTAGCTGAAAGGGCCCCAGTATGTGTGGCCACACGAACCAGAGATTAATCACGTATACATATGTACTATAGGGTACTCGAACCTCCCGACATATATCAAGAGTGACTTAAGTACCCAGTCATATAATATGGGGGACTCAAACCACCCGGTCATTTAGACCCCTGCGTCGGCAACCATGATTTCCAGTGATGGTCCCTTGGGACCTCCACTTTCACGTCACAGCTACACAACCCTCATTAAAGTCCAATTGAAACACTTTTCACACATCCCAAATAATCAAACAAGGAGTCTTTCATTAAGGCATTATCAAGTGGTGTCGTCATGCCGAATATAGCTCGCAAGCACATGTCACTTTACCAATTCAATCAAATTGCAAATGGGACTCTAACCCAATCAACCAATAAGACTCTAAAGTTCCACATAGGAACCGAACCATGTAGATAAGTGGGACTCTAACCCAACTAGTCAACGGGAATCCAAAGTCCTATGTAGGAACTAATCATCTAGCCAAGTGAACCCCTCGGCCAATAAGACTCTGAAACTTTCAATTCAAATTCAATCCATGACCATTAAGCCCCTTTAAAAACCAATTCATTTTCCATTACTCTTTTACACTGTGCAAGGTTTTAAAATACTTTTCAATGTGCATAATTTCATGTTCAAAGCCGATTTCACAAGATTGGATTGAAGTTATTACCACTTCCATATCATTAACCTATAAAACTTAGGGGAAAATATATTCCCTATTCAATTCACATGCCCATGCACCCAATTGGTTCAAATCCACCATTTAAAGTATAAACAATGCATAAATAAACATGAAACATCACATAAATAACAATTATTCAAGAACCCTCAACCCATATCCAAAAACCAACAGTTTATACCACATGGGTAACCATTTAAACACATGTTTTTAATAAAATAACTTTGGAGAAGAGATATATTCCTGAAAAGATTATGATTATAGAAGAAATTTTCCCTTGAGAGACCTGATTGATTAACTTCTTGGAAACCTTATGCATCTTGACCTTGAAGCATTTAGAGAGATTGAGAGAGTGTTCATAATTGATTGTGGTTGGAAATAATGGCACCAAGGAATCTTATGTATGTGGGGTATAAGTGAGTAAAGAGGGTAAATGTGCAAAGTGCCCTCAATTTAAAAACTAAAAATGACGCCAAGTCATTACGGGTGACCTTACGACTCGTAGGGTCACCCTATGACTCATTTAGTCCAGTCGTAGTCTGGACAGTTCCCTTGGGCACCCACACTGTCCTATCTACAAGTTGTACTATATGACTCGTACTCAAACATTACGACTCGTAACACTATAGTCATAATCATAACAACAACTTAGGATAGTACACTAGTTTCCCTACGATTCGGAACACTACGACTCATAATGAGTCTTGACAACTTGTGACCTCAAGTAGTCACCAAGGTAGTAACTTAGGCAAAACTCACTGGTTACCCTATGATTTAGGTCCTATGACCTGTCAAGACACCCTACGACTCGTAGGGTGAGTCGTAGTGAGTGCTGTAAGTTCAAAGATCAAGGAAATTTCAGGGACCAAAATCCAGGGTGTTACATTCTCCCCCACTTAATATCATTCATCCTCGAATGATGAGAGAAAGATTTTATCAACACGATTTAACATAGAGCACGACAACACTTACCTTTAACAAAGACAAAAAACAAAGATATTAAGGAATACACATATGTAAGACCCCGCAAAATCCTAAGCTTGATTCAGTCCTTTAAAGCTTGTTAAGGGGTTCCAGACTTAAAATTTTTTAGCTAAGTATTCATGCTTAGAGTTATTTTATCGTACAGATTTGGCGATCTTATTTTGTGACCCTTACGATTATTAAATATTAATCTTTAAGTTGCATCATAATCAGGAATGTCAGTAGGTATTCTCAAATGAGTTTTGGGTTTTTTGGACATTATTTGAGGCATGTTTGAGAGTCCAAACCAGTATATCAACGCAATCTCAACACTCTGCGTTGTCTATCGTGTCGATGAATATTTTTCCTCAGCTTCCACTGTAATTTTCAATGAACCAATGCGGACTCAATGCAGCACGTCGGCCATAGCATCGACCCCATCAATGCGATGTGTCGATCTGTGCATCACTAAGTCAGTTTTTAGTCATTAAGATTCAACATCGTCAAGGGTATTTGGGTCTTTTTCCCATGACTATTCAGCCCCCAAAACACAAAATTCAGCTCTCCTTAAGCAAATTATACTCATTCTTTCTCAAATTACTCAAGAACAAACCCTAGGGCTTTCCATTCGAGATTCAAATCTAAAAAATTTCACCATCAATCTTCAAGAATTCAAGCATTAAGGTATGTGGAGTATTTATTCAAGGGTTCCTTCCACTCTTGGAGTACAAGCAATTTTTATAAAATTTCACGTAGATTGATTTGATGAATTTCATGATTGTATTTGATTGTGTTCATGACTATGATGTTAGTTGGGGTTTGAATCCATAAATAATTTACAAGTTCATGAAAAATAAATGGCATGTTTGCATTGTTGTATGGTTTCATGTTAAAACCCTCTTTGAATTGTGAGTTGGGGTTATGATTAGGATACTTGCATGTTATACTATAGCCATGTGCATAAATTATTCTCTTCAAGTGATTGATGAATTGTTCATGTGGATTGAGTAGTGTAACCATATCATGCTAGTATGTAGATAAGTTCATGTCATGCAAGCATTTGTCAAAATACCTCAATGAATGATTTGTGATCAAGAAATTTGTTATCATGTATCAAGATTCTGCTATGTCTTAAAATTTATGCTATCGAGTCTTGGAGGTATGCTATACCTGACAATTTAGCTGTTTACCTAGAGCTACAGTAGTTACAAAATAGTCTCAGTAGTGTCACGAATAGTATTACTCAGTAATCAGTCACAGTCTCAGTTCAGTATTCAGTTCAGAACTAAGTGAACTTAGTCAGTTAACAAAACTCAGTAGTATTTCGTTAGTTATCGGAACCCAGTGAAATTAGTTTAGTTAGAAAGTACGATCAGTAATAGCTAAATCAAGTGTAGTATAGTTTAAGAATCAGTTCAGTATCTATTTAGTTGGGAGTAGGATTCAACACCGAGCGCGAGCAGGGATGGTAGCTTTTTCGTCAGGTAGGCAGAGTCATTAGTAGCAATCCCTATACTCTAAAACTACGTAGCCAGTGCAGGATGAGGAGTCACCCATCAAACTAGGCTTGACTATCTCCCAGGGGTCACCCGTCAGATTAGGCTTGGCTCCATCCAGGTGTCACCCGTCAGTTAGGCTTAGCATCTTGGTCTTTCCAGTGTTAGTACCCGTGGTACGGTATTAGCACCCTTCCAACTGGGGTTATAGGTTGGACCCCACCAGTTCGGATTTGGGGCATGTCGATTAGATGCTTACCTTCCACCATTTTAGTTTCAGTCTCAGTATAGAATTCAGTTCAGTTCTATAGAATCAGGATTGTCAGATACAGTGACGTAGCTCAGTATAGTACTTAGATCAATTCTACAAATTTATGACTGTTAGATACAGTCACTCAGATCAGTATAGAACTCAGATCAGTTTTATAAAATAGGACTGTTAGATACAGTCACTCAGTTTTTAGTTATACAGTATTAGTAACTCAGATATCAGTGAATCAGTATTCCAGAACTCAGTATCTAGTGTTGTCATGACCTCAGTTACAGTTTATGTATTTATGCATGTACTCTCATTCAGTTATGTTTATATACTCAGCCAGTTATTGTTCATGCATATGAACCTATGCATATCAGCCTACCTCACTTAGCATACCAGTACATTTATAGTACTGATGCATACTTTTTTTGTGCTATGATATCTTATATCATAGGTTCAGACGCACGGGCTCCTGACCGCACTTAGCAGCCCAGCCTATCAGCAGCAGATTTAGTGGTGAGTCCTTATAGTTCGAGGACAGAGTATTATTTTAGTAATTCAGTATAGTTTTTAGTAGCCGAAGTTAGTTGGAGGCTTGTACCATCAACTCCATAATTCAAGTAGTTAGAGGCTTTCGGACTAGAGTATTTCAGACGGTTATTTCAATATTCAGTATTGATCATTTTATCAGTTATGAACCTTATGGAGTTCTCAGCATAACTTTTGCATTTATATAAGTTATATCGTTATTCTAGTGTTATTATTATTCAATGCTCATAGTAGGTACCAGTCATGGGTTAGCTGGTGGTCCTTTGGGGTTGCTAGCATTGTGTAGTGTCCGAAGTACAGACTCAGAGCATTACAAACTTGGTATCAAAGCCTAAGATTCAACAGAGTCCCAAGAAGTCTAAAAACCGTATCTAGTAGAGTCTTGTGCATAGGTGTGTAGCGTGCCACACTTATGGACAATAGGCTACAAGATGTTTTAGGAAAAGTTTCCCTTCATTCAGTATTCTTGTCGTGCGAGTGAGTATAAACTCACAATAAAATCTTAGTCTAATCCTTTTCTTCCTTCTGTTACAGAACATTCCTCCCAAGAATAATGAAAGAATAATAGAAAATCAGCCAACCCCTCAGCCCACCCAGGCAGATCCTCTGAATGAGCATGTCTCCCATGCAAAATTCAGATCAGCTTTCACCACCCTAGCTCATTCTATGGCATCCTAAAATGAATGCCCAGCTGCCATTCTAGCCAATCGAGTGGCCAATACTGCTGCAGCCAAGATTCAAGACTTCACTAGAATAAACCTTGTATCTTTTACTGGGTCTAAGTCAGATAAGGGCCCACAGGAATTCCTTGATCTGGAGTAGAAAGTCACAGACATTATGGGAGTGACTGCTAGTGAGAGTGATGAGTTGACTACATATCAGTTGCATGATGTGGCTCACTCATGGTTCAAGCGCTGGAAGGTAGAATGGGTTGCAGATGTAGGGCTTGTGGAATGGGAGAAGTTTGCCACTGCTTTGCTTGATAAGTTCTTCCCATTGGAGTTAAGGAAAGCTAAGGTTTTGGAGTTTATAAATTGGAGGCAGGGCAACATGACAATTTAAGAGTATTCTCTTAAGTTTACTCAGTTAGCTAGATATGCCCCTGATGTGGTAGTAGATAATAGATCTAAGATGAGTAAATTTATGTCTGGTGTATCTAGCAGTATGGTTAAGAAGTGTAGAACCGCAATGCTGATTAAGAAGATAGATATATCCAGGCTCATGGTCCATGTTCAACAGATAAAAGAGGCTAAGAATAAAGAGAAGGAGAGAGAGAATAAACGAGCTAGAACAGGTAGCTTCAACTTTACTTAGTCTAAGTCAGAGGGTAGTAATCGTTCTCAATTCCACCCAAAATCTTCAGTACCAACTCCATCCTCATCTAGTGCTCTAGTGAAAAAATTTAGGAATGATAATAGAGATAGGGCATCAGGCCCTAAACCCCAGGGCAGTGTTAGCAGTGCCCGAATAAATTCTCTTTGCCAAAAATATGGCAGAAACTATTAGGGCGAGTGTAGAGCTGACAGTGGTGTGTGCTTCGGGTATGGCATGCCAGGCATCGAATTCAAAAGTGTCAGGTAGTTGCTCAAAAAGGTAGGGAGTTGCGCTAACAGGGATAGTCCCATCAGTCGTAAATTCCATCAGGTCGCCTAACTCAATAGGGTGCTTCTTCCAGTGCTACCCATAGGCAACGCCCAAATAGACTCTATGCACTTCATTCCTGATAGGATCAGGAGAGTTCTCCTGATTTGGTCACTGGTACGTTACAAGTTTATCATTTACATGTTTAGGCTTTGCTAGATCCAGGAGTTTCTTTATCCTTTGTAACTCCGTATATAGCTGTCGACTTCGGAGTCAGTCCCAAAATCCTAGCAGAGCCTTTTTCAATCTCTACTCAAGTGGGTAAATCTATCATATCCAGTAGGTATTCAGGAACTATCCAGTTATGATATATGAGAAAAATCACTTCAGCAGACTTAGTAGAATTAGAGATAATAGATTTTGATGTCATTCTCGGCATGGATTGGCTTTATTCATGCTATGCCTTAGTTGACTGCAAAAATAGAATTGTCCAATTTTAGTTTCCAAATGAGCCCGTCCTAGACTAAAAAGGGTAGTATTTCAACATTTAGGGGTCAACTTGTTTCCAACCTTAGGGCAAGGAAAATGATATCTAAGGAATGTGTCTACCATATCGTTTGAATCCAAGACTCTAGTTCAGAAACACCTACTATCGAATCAGTAACAATAATATGTGATTTCCCAGATATTTTTCCCAAAAATTTTCTCAGAGTTCCTTCCAAGAGGCAAATTGACTTCAGAATTGACCTTCTTCTAGATACTCAGCCCATTTCTATTCGGCCATACAGAATGGATCCAATAGAAGACAAAGAATTAAAAGAACAGTTGAAGGATCTCTTATATAAGGGATTCATCAGACCCAGTGTATCCTCTTAGAGTGCACCAGTTCTATTCATGCGTATGAAAGACGGTTCTCTCAGAATATTTATAAACTAGCGTCAGCTAAATAAAGTCATGGTAAAAAAAAAGTATCCACTTCCTAGAATTGCTGACTTGTTTGACCAACTTCAGGGTGCCAGTTACTTTTCTAAGATAGACCTCAGATCAGGCTATCATCATCTCAGAGTCAGGAAATATGACATCCCAAAAACAGCCTTCAGAACTTGGTATGGTCACTTTAAATTCTAAGTCATTTCATTTGGTCTTACCAATATCCCAACAACTTTCATAGACTTGATGAATCATGTGTTCAAGCAGTACTTGAACATGTTCATCATAGTCTTCATTGATGACATCCTTGTTTACTTCTGCAGTGAACATAATCATGCAAACTATCTCAGAACAGTGTTACAGACTCTCAGAAACCATCAGCTATTCGCCAAATTCAGTAAGTGCAAATTTTGCCTAGGGTCAGTCGCTTTCATCGGCCATATCATTTTTGATGATGGCATTAGAGTTGATCCCCAAAAGATCAAAGTAGTGAGAAACTAGCCCAGACCCATCTCTTTATCAGATATTAGGATTTTCTTGGGCTTAGACGCCTATTACTGATGGTTTGTTTAGGGATTTTAGTCTATTGGATCCCCTGTGTATCGATTGACTTAGAAGAAAGTCAAATTCTAGTGGTCAAATTCTTGTGAGAAGAGTTTTTAGGAGTTAAAGACTTGACTCACGATAGCCCCAGTTTTGACTTTACCAGACCATTCAGACGGATTTGTGGTATATTGTGATACTTACAGAGTTGGTTTAGGTTGTGTTTTGATATAGAGAGGTAAGGTCATAGTCTATGCCTCTAGACAGCTTAAGCCCCATGAAAAGAACCATCCCACTCATGATCTTGAGTTAGCAGTAGTAGTGTTTGCCTTAAAGATTTGGGGGTATTATTTGTATGGAGTGCACGTGGATGTGTTCACTGACCATAAGAGCCCTGCAGTATATATTTTCTTAGAAAGATCTAAACCTCCGTAGAGAAGGTGGTTGGAGTTGTTGGAAGACTACGACATGAGTATCCTGTATCACCCGGGCAAGGCCAATATAGTTGCAATACTCTCAGTAGGATGTCTATGGGTAGTATTGCTCATGTGGAATATGATAAGAAAAAGTTAGCTTAGGAAGTTCATCAGCTCTCCCGAGTAGGTGTCTGCTTAGTTGATTCAGCAGAAGGCAGTGTATGAGTGCAGAGTAGTTAAGAATCATCTCTGGTTTTCTAAGTGAAGGAAAAGTAGGATAGGGATCCCAGTCTAGTTAAGTTGAAAAAATTAGTTAAAGATCAGAAGGTTGAAGTTTTCTCCTAAGAGGGAGATGGTGTGTTGCATTTCCAGGGTTGGCTATATGTGCTAGGTGTAGATGACTTGAGGCAGCGGATTCTTGTAGAAGTGGATGGTTCATACTAGTCAATTCTTCCAGGGGCCACTAAGATGTACCGAGACTTGTGGGAAGTCTATTGGTGGAGTAGGATGAAGAAAGATATTGCAGAGTTTGTGGCTAAGTGCTCGACATGTCAACAGGTTAAGATCGAGCATTAAAAGCCTAGTGGGTCCATACAAAAGTTCAGTATTCCCACATAGAAATAGGAAGAAGTGAACATGGATTTTGTGATGGGTTTGCCCCGTACTCATTGGCAGCATGATTTAGTTTAGGTCATCGTAGACAGAATGACCAAATCAACTTATTTCTTACCAGTCCATATCTCCTATTCAGCCGAGGATTATGCCAAGATCTATGTCAGAGAGTTGGTCAGATTGCACGGAGTTTCTTTATCCATCATCTCCGATAGAGGTACCCAATTTACCTTTTATTTCTGGAAAGCCTTCCAAAAGGGTCTTGGTACCTAAGTTTACCTCAGTACAGCCTTCCACCCTCAGACAGATGGTCAAGCAGAAAAAACCATCCAAACTTTAGAAGAAATGTTAAGGGAGTGTGCCATTGACTTTAAGGGTAGTTGGGATGACCATTTGCCACTGATTGAGTTTTCATATAATAACAGTAACCATTCCAACATTAAGATAGCTCCGTTTGAGGTGCTCTATGGGAGAATATGTAGATGTCATATTGGTTGGTTTGAAGTAGTGAGGCCATAGTGGTAGGGCCTGACTTGGTATTTGATACCCTAGAAAAAGTTCAGTTGATCAGGGAGAGGCTTAAGATAACTCAGAGCTGCCAGAAATTATACACGGATGTACGAAGAAAAGATCTTGAGTTCGAGATTGGTGATTATGTATATTTGAAGATCTTTCCTATGAAAGGAGTGATGAGGTTTGGTAAAAAGGGGAAGCTCAGTCCCCGATATGTCGGTCCTTACCGAATTCTTAGCCATTTCAGAAAAGTAGCTTACGAGTTGGAGTTGCCTTCAGATTTAGTTTCAGTGCACCCAATGTTTCATGTATCATTAATAAAGAAATGTATAGGTGACCCAACAGTTGTAGTCCTTATAGAGGGCATAGATGTTCAAAATAGTCTCTCTTACGATGAAGTTCTAGTCGAAATCCTCAATTATCAGATTCGCAGATTGAGGAATAAAGATGTCCCTCTAGTCAGAGTTCTTTGGTAGAATCAGTCCGTTGAGGGAGCTACTTGGAAAGTAGAAGTAGATATGTGAACCAAGTATCCTCACCTCTTCTCCTCAAACTCAGACTAAGCTCAAGGTAAAAGTACTCCTTAAATTTATTCAGTTTCGTGTTCAGATGTAGTTACTAACTTGGTATCAAGTAATGTTTCATACTCAGTCATGTATTCATGAATCAGTTCAGTGATGTACTCATGCATCAGATATACATGTTCAGTATACAAATTGAGGTTATTAGTATTATCAGTTATGAAATCATGCATCTGTTATGCATGTTCTGTATGATAACTTAGTATATCAGTAGTCTAAGCCATGAAACCATGCTTTAGTTGTGCATGTCTACTATATACTTTTAGTTTATCAATTCTCCCGTCTTAGTCAGTCTCATTCAATGACGAGTGTTTCCAATGGGGAGATATTGTAAGACCCCGCAAAATCCTAAGCTTGATTCAGTCCTTTAAAGCTTGTTAAGTGGTCCCAAACTTAGAAAATTTTAGCTAAGTATTCATGGTTAGAGTTATTTTAACCTGCAGAGTTGACGATCTTATTTTGTGACCCTTACGATAATTACATGTCGATCTTTAAGTTGCTTTATGATCAGGAATATTAGTAGGTGTTCACGGACGAGTTTTGGATTTTTTGAACATCATTTGAGGTACGTTTGGGAGTCCAAACCAGTGTATCGACACGATCTTAACATGCCTCGTTGCCTATCGTGTCGATGAATATTTTTCCCCAGCTCCCAGTGTAATTTCCAGTGATCCGACACGGACTCGACGCGGTGCGTCGGCCATAGCATTGACCCCATCAATGCGATGCATCAATCTACAGTCACTAAGTCAATTTTTAGTCATTAAGATTCCACGTCCTCAGGGGTATTTGGGTCTTTTTCCCACGACTATTAAGCCGCAAAAATATGAAATTCATCTTCCTTTAAGCAAATTACACTCATTCTCTCTCAAATTACTCAAGAACAAACCCTAGGGATTTCCATTCAAGATTTAAATCTCAAGAATTTCACCATCAATTTTCAAGAATTCAAGCATTAAGCTATGTGAAGTGTTCATTCAAGGGTTCCTTCCACCCTTGGAGTCCAAGCAACTCTTTTAAAACTTAAAGTAGATTGATTTGATGAATTTTTTGATTTAATTTGATTGTGTTCGTGACTATGATTTTAGTTGGGGTATAGAATCCATAAATAATTTACAAGTTCATGAGAAATAAATGGCATGTGTGGGTTGTTGTATGGTTTCATGTTAAAAATCCCTTTGAATTGTGAGTTGGGGTTATGATTATGATGATTGCATGTTATATTACAGTCATGTGCATAATTATGCTCTTCAAGTGATTAATGAATTGTTCATGTGGTTTGAGCAGCGTAATCATATCGTGCTAGTATGTATATAAGTTCATGTCATGCAAGTGTTTGTCAAAATGCCTCAATGAATGATTTGTGATTAAGAAATTTATTATCATGTATCAAGATTGTGCTATGTCTTATAATTTATGCTATCGAGTCCTAGGGGTATTCAATACTCGACAATTTAGCCGTTTACCTAGAGCTACAGTAGTTACAGAACAATCTCAGTAGTGGTACGAATAGTAGTACTCAGTAATCTGTCACAGTCCCAATTCAGTATTTAGTTCGGAACTTAATGAACTCAGTCAGTTAACAGAATGCAATAGTATTCTGTCATTTAGTGAAACCCAGTGAACTCAGTTCAGTTCAGTTAGATCGTACGATCAGTAACAGCTAAATCAAGTCTAGTACAATCTAAGAATCAGTTCAGTGTCTATTTAGTTGGGAGTAGGATTCAGCACCGAGAGCGAGCAGGGATGGCGGCTTTCCCGTCAGGTAGGTAGAGTCGTTAGTAGCAATCCCTGTACTCCAAAACTGCGTAGCCAGCGCAGGATGAGGAGTCACCCATCAAACTAGGCTTGACTACGTCCCAGGGGTCACCCGTCAGATTAGGCTTGGCTCCGCCCAGGTGTCACTCACCAGTTAGGCTTGGCATCTTGGTCTTTCCAGTGTTAGTACCCGTGGTACAGTATTACCACCCTTCCAACTGGGGTCACAGATTGGACCCCACCATTTCAGATTTGGGGCATGTCGATTAGATGATTATCTCCCACAGTTTTAGTTTCAGTCTCAGTGTAGAATTTAGTTTAGTTTTACAGAATCAAGACTGTCAGATACAGTCACGCAGATCAATATAAAACATGGATTAGTTCTACAGATTTATGACTGTCAGATATAGTCACTTAGATTAGTATAGAACTCAGATTAGTATAGAACTTAGATAAGTTCTACAGAATTAGGACTGTCAGATACAGTCACTCAGTTATCAGTTATACATTATCAGTAACTTAGATATCAGTGAATCAGTAATCCAGAACTCAGTATCCAGTGTTATCATGACCTCAGTTATAGTTTATGTATTCATGCATGTACTCTCATTCAGTTATGTTCATGTACTCAACTAGTTATTGTTCATGCATATGAACCCATGCATATTAGCCTACCTCACTTAGCATACCAGTACATTCAAAGTACTGACGCATACTTTTCTTTTGCGCTATGATGTCTTTTATCATAGGCTCAGACGCACGGGCTCCTATTCGTACTTAGCATCCCAGCCTATCAGCAGTAGACTTAGTGGTGAGTCCTCATAGTTCGAGGATAGAGTATTATTTCAGTAATTTAGTATCGTTTCCAGTAGTCGGAGTTAGTTGGGGGCTTGTCCCATCAATTCCATAATTTAGATAGTTAGAGGCTTTTGGACTAGAGTATTTCAGATAGTTGTTTCAGTATTCAGTATTGATTGTTTTGTCAGTTATGAACATTATGGAATTCTCAGCCTAACTTTCATATTTATACCAGTTATATTGTTATTATAGTGTTATTATTATTTAGTGCTCACAGTAGGTACCAGTCATGGGTTAGCTGGTGGTCTTTCGGGGTTGCTAGTACCGTGTAGCGTCTGGGGTACAGACTCAGGTCATTACAACATACCTCGAGCACGATTATCCAACACAGGAAACAAGAAGGGATACTTGGACTTCATATCCCCTTCAGCTTCCCAAGTAGCTAATTCAAACTTTTGGTTCCTCCATAGAACTTTCACTAAAGCCACATCCTTTGTCCTCAAACGACGGACTTGTCTATCTAAAATTTCCATTAGAACTTCCTCATAGGACAAGGAATCCGAAACACCAACACTCTCTAAAGGAACGATCAAGGAAGGATTACCCACGCACTTCTTTAATTTTGAAACATGAAAGACCAAGTGAATGGAATCCAAGATTAAAGGAAAATCCGACTCATAAGCCACACTGCCTACTCATTTCAAAATATGATATTGACCAACATAATGGAAATTGAGTTTTCCCTTTCTTTCGAACTGTATCACTCCCTTCATAGGAGGCACCTTCAAGAACACCAAATCACCTACACCAAACTCTAAGTCCCTTCGCCATACATAGGTCCTTTGGCTACTCTGGGAATTCTTCAGCCTATCCCGAATCACTTTCACCTTCTCCATAGCTTAGTGAACCAAGTTGGGACCGTATAACCTATTCTCACCAACCTCAAACCATCTAATAGGAGGAATGCACCTCCTACCATAAAAATCCTCAAAAGAAGCCATCCCAATACTAGTGTGATTGCTATTATTATATGAAAACTCTACGAGGGGTAAATGATCAACCCAACCACCACTAAAGTCAAGCACATAATACCTTAGCGTATTTTCCAAAGTCTGAATAGTCTTCTTCACTTGTCCATTTGTCTGAGGGTTGAAAATTGTGCTAAGGTTCACCTTAGTCCCCAAACCTCTCTGGAAAGAACACCAAAAGTGCAATGAAAATTGAGTACCTCGATCAGATATGATGGAAATTGGAGAACCATGCAACTTTATGATTTTCTGAATGAAGATCTTAGCATAATCCTTTGCCGAATAATTACTCTTCACTGGTACGAAGTGAGGGAACTTAGTCATCTATCCACGATGACCCAAACGAAATCAAATTGTTGGCAATACCACAGATGACCCGTAATAAAATCCATATAATTACTTCCCATTTCCACACGGCCAGCTCAATCTCTTAAGATAAACCACTAGGCCTCAAGTGCTCCACCTTTATTTCCTGACAAACCATGCACTTGGCCACATCCTTCTTCATGTTACTCTACCAATTAATTTTCTTCAGGTAATGGTACATTTTTGTCCAACAAGGATGAACAGTATACGTTGACTCATGAGCCTTTGTTGAGATTCTTTTTCGCAGCCCATCAGTGTTGGGAACACACAATCTCCATTGGTACCTCAAGATACCATCTCCGTTAATCTCGAAAGCCATTACTTTTGCTTTATCACCCAAAGATGTCTTCACCACCTCTCGAACCATCACACCGTCATCCCTAGAGTCCAAGAGACAAACTCAGATATTAGTGGACTGATGAATATCCTTCCCTAATTCTCACTTCTCCTCACCACATGAGATAAGCTTCCCATAGATAACCTGCTAAGAGCATCAATAACTATGTTAGCTTTAACTGGATGATAATAGAGACTCATGTCGTAATTTATGAGCAACTAAAGACATCTCCTTTTCCTAAGATTTAACTCTTTTTGAGTGAACACATATTGTAAAATCTTATGATCGAAATAGATGTCAACATGTACCCTATATAAATAGTGAAACTAAATCTTTAAACAACCAACAATTCCAAGTCATGAGTCTGATAATTCTTCTCATGAACCTTCAATTGCTTGGAAGTGTAGGATACTTCTATACTATGCTACATCAATAAACAACCCAGTCCCATACAATACATATCACGATTGATAACATAGCCATTAGTACCATTGGGTAGTGTCAAAATTGGAGCCGAAGTCAACTTATCCTTCAACTTCTCAAAACTACAATCACAAGCATCTGACCATAAAAATTTTACTTTATTCTGGATCACCTTAGTCAATAGGGTGGCAATGGAAGAAAAACTTTCCACTAACCTCCTATAGTACCTAGCTAAACCCAAGAACCTCCAAATGTCAGTTGGATTCATGGGTCTAGGCCATTTCTTAACTGTCTTAACTTTCTGTGGATCCACCATGATACCCTCACTAGAAACAACATGACCCAGATAGGTCATAATATTCAACTAGAACTCACACTTAGAGAACTTAGCATACAGTCACTAATCAAGAGTCTTCAACACTATACGGAGGTGATCAACATGATCCACCTTACTCTTAAAATACACTAAAATATCATCAATAAATACAATTACAAAAACCTAAGAACTGACGGAATGCCCAATTCATAAGATCCATAAATATCATCGGGGCATGTCAAACCAAAAACATGACCAAGAACTCATAATGGCCATACCGAGTACGGAAAACAGTCGTAGGGATATGCACCTCCTTAATCCTCAACTAATGATAACCTGACCGAAGATCAATCTTAGAAAAATACTTCTTTCCCTGAAGCTGGGCAAATAGATCATCAATACTTGGAAAAGGGTACTTATTCTTCACAGTCACCTTATTTAACTAACGGTAATCTTTACACATTTGAAGGGACCTATCCTTATTATGAACGAAGAGCACAGGAGCACCCTACAGGGAAACACTAGGGAAAATAAAAATTTTATCAATGAGGTCTTTCAACTACTTCTTAAGTTCTTTCAACTCAGTTGGAGCCACTATATAAGGAGGGATATAGATAGGACGAGTGTCCGAAAGGAGATCAATCCCCAAATCTATTTTCTTATCGAGAGGAACACTAGGAAATACCTCAGGAAACTCGTAGACCACAGAACAAAATGTAAAGAAGGACTCTCTGAGTTAGAGTCGTTAACTCGGACCAAATGATAGAGATACCCCTTGGAAATCAACTTCTGGGATCTAAGATAAGAAATGAATCTTTCATTAGGCACTACGAAACTATTTTCCCACTTAATGACAGATTCATTAGGGAATCAGAAACTGAACCATTGAGTCCCACAATCAAGATATGTATAGCACGAGTGCAACTAATCCATCCCTAAGATCATATCAAAGTCTAACATGTCCAACTCTATCAAATCTAACAAGGTCTCCCTACCACAGATAGATACCACACAACCCCAATAAATCTTTCCAGCAATCATAGAGTCACCCATTGGAGTGGATACAGAAAAGAGGTCCAAAATACTCTCAGGAACAAAATCGAAACGAACAGCCATATACGGGGTCACATAAGAAAGAGTATAGCCCGAGTCAAGCAGACAATACACATCATGGGAAAAGATTCGTAACTACCTGTGACAACATCTGGAGATACCTCAAATTCCTTGAAAGTGGAAAGAGCATAAAGGCGATTCCGACTAGTAGCGGAGCCAGATGTAGCACCCTTAGGTGCAGGAGCTAAAGACGTGGCAATCCAAACTTTATTAGCCCCAATAGCAACCTTGAATGAAGGATCCCACTGCATGTGACCCAACTAACCATACTTGAAGCACTTATTGCTTCCCTCCTCACAAAATCCATAATACACCTGCCCACATAAATGATAAGGGGGATAAGATTGGGCCGATGGAGCTCCACTAGACTTAGACTGGGAACCCTATGCCTTGGGACCATCACTATTCTAAAAATGATGATCGCCAGATGACTTTGGGTATGAAGCACTGGTCGTAGAATAAGAACCAAAATTTCCCCAGGTCTTCTTCTTAGACCACTTCCTTTTACCACCACTACCACTATTTTCTAACTTCCACCCTGTTCTGAGTACTTAAACTTCTTACTTTGCCTCTCCCCAACTTCTGCTTGCCTTTTCTTCTCATCCTCCACTTGTTGTATGTATGCCATCAATCTAGAAATATCCATGTCCTTGTTTAGAAAGGCGACCTTTCATTCCAACACCAAGTCATGGGACAACCCAGATGCGAACTTCCTCATCCTCCCTCTCATAGATGACACAAACTCAGGAGCATAATGGGATAGCTAGTGAAACTTCTAGGCATACTCCTTAATATTCATCCTTTCCTGCCTCAAATTCACAAATTCCTTGGCCTTTGCTTCTCTCAACTTCTAAGAAAAGAAATGGTCAATGAAGGCACTTGAAAAGTCATCCCATAAGGCTATATTAGCATCATCACATCTTGACTGTTCCCACTCATTATACCACTGATACACCACATCCTTTAACTAATATGCAACAAACTTTACACCTTCAGAGTTAGAAATATGCATCACTCAGAAATCTTTTTCATCTCAACAATGAACCTTTTTTGATCTTTCTCAACCTTAGAATCAGTCAAACCAAGGGTTTGAGTTTCATAAATTGGCCAGCTCTAGTGGCCTCAGAAGAAGAAGCAACAACATCCTCGCGCTCAGACTGGAGAGATTAAGAGTCCACCAACTAAGTAAGCAAATGAATCGATTGACAAAACTCAACATTAGTCACATCACCCCAAGAAGGCCGAAGGGGACAAGTAGAATTTAGGGGAACCCCACGAGAGCCAACACGAGCATGGTCACAGATTGAGTTTGAACTCTATAAGTAGGACAGGTTTCATCGACATTGTCATCAAATAGGACAAAGGAGTTTCCATAAGCATTAGATATTTGGGGAGGCATGATCTGACATGCGAAGAAATAGATATTAGTGTAGGTTTAAGACCTTAGAATCTATAGCCCAAAAAATAGATCTTATGAAAAGAAAAATATTTCAAATGGCCTCGTAGCCTCTCCCTTATAAGTGTGGCTCGCTACACATCCATAAAAAAAACTCTACTTAACATGGCTTTGTGGACACCCAATGACACCTAACCTAGGCACTGATACCGTTGGTCATGACCCAAACCAGGGCCTGGCCGTGATGGGTATCTCAAGTCCACCGAGGATGGGAGACCACCCCCTTTTTGCCTAGCCAAAAAAGCATAACACTCCTAGCATTGGCTGAAATCCAAATATATAATAGTATAGATAATTAAAAAAAACTCAAAGACATCTAAGAGTGTATACATCAATACCCAATCTACAGTAATATCCATAAAGCCTCTACTACGTCAAAAATAATCTAAGTCGGGACATACCCCCAACCCTGATAATAACAATGATAATGTTAAGGTGAACTTTTTAATTCTAGTTTGTGCAAGGAAACTAATGGAATGATCAAGTCTTCTGGAGAATGAAAGATCACTACTTCACCATAAATGACCAACAAACTGAGTCGATCCATCTAAAATTGTGTAGGAAAAGTAGAATTGCCTTCGGTGCCTGCATCACGTGGGGTTACAATATCTGAAGATAATTAGTGGGTTGAGCACTAGCATGTAACTCAGCGGTAAGGGGTAAAATAATGCCATGATTAATAGTTTAACAATTCATCAAAATCCAATACACACGATCACATGTATATATATATATATATATATATCAAATGATGGGATAGGGTACAAGGCTTAGCATGAACTCTAAAAATCCTTAACCTGGACTGTGTAGCATAACTGTCATAATAAGGCACCCTCAAGCTATATGGGTGAAGCTCTCCCTAGCTAAAAGGGCCCCAGTGCATGTGGCCGCATGAACTAGAGATTAATACCATATACATATGTACCATAGGGGACTCAAACCTCCTGACTTATATCAAGAGTGACTTAAGCACTCAGTCTTATAATATGGGGGACTTGAACCACCTGGCCATTTAGACCCCCACATTGGTAACTGCATTTCCAGTGATGGTTATTTGGGACCTTCACTTTCACGGCACAGTTATATAACCCTCATTAAATACTAATTAAAATACTTTTCACACATCCCCAATCATCAAACAAGGAGTCTTTCATTAAGGCATTATAAAGTAGTACCGTCATACCAACTATAGCTTGCAAGCACATGTCACTTCGCTAATTCAATCAACTTGCCAATGGGGACTCTAACTTAATCAACTAACAAGACTCCAAAGTTCCACATAGGAACCAAACCATGTAGCCCAGTGGGACTCCAACCCAACTAGCCAATGGGAATCCAAAGTTCCATATAGGAACCAATCATCTAAGCAAGTAGGACTCTAACCTCTCGACCAATAAAACTCCAACATTTTTAATTCAAATTCAATCTATGGCCATTAAGCCTTCTTTAAAAGTCACTTCATGTTCCATTACTCTTTTACACTATGCAAGGCTTCAAAATACTTTTCAATATGCATAATTTTATGTTCAAAGCCGATTTCGCAAGATTGGGTAGGTTATTACCACTTCTAAATCATTATCCATTAAACTTGGGGAAAAACATATTACCCATTCAATTCACATGACCATGTGCCCAATTGGTTCAAAACTACTATTTAAAGAATAAATGATGCATAAGTAATCATGAAACATCACATAAACAACAATCATTCAAGAACCCTCAACCCATATCCAAAAGCTTACAATTTAAACCACATGGGTTACCATTTAACCACTTGATTTTAACTAAATAACTTTTGGGGAAGAGATACATGCCTTAAAGGATCACGATTATGAAGGAATTTTTCCCTTAAGAGCTCTGATTGATTAACTTCTTTGAAACCCTAAGTATCTTGACCTTGGAGAATTTAGTGAGTTTGAGAGAGTTTTCATGATTAATAGGGATGAGAAATAATGGCCCCTAGGCATTTTATGTTCATGGGGTATAAGTGGGTAAAAAGAGGAAATTTCCAAAGTTCCTTCAATTTAAGAATTGAAAAATAGTGCCTAGTCGTTACGAGTAACCTTACAACTCGTAGGGTCACCGTATGACTCATCTAGTCCAGTCTTAGTCTGGACAACTCCCTTGGACACCCACAATGGTCTGGCTACGAGTCATACCATATGACTAGTACTCAGACATTATGACTCGTAACACGATAGTCATAGTCACAATAGGAACTTAGATAGTACACTTATTTCCCTATGATTTGGAACACTACGACTCGTAAGGAGTCTTGATGAATCATGACCTCAAATCCTCACCAAGGCAGTTACTCAGGAAAAACTCACTAGTCACCCTATGAT
Organism: Capsicum annuum; assembly: GCF_002878395.1. NCBI lineage: Eukaryota > Viridiplantae > Streptophyta > Magnoliopsida > Solanales > Solanaceae > Capsicum > Capsicum annuum. The sequence continues at coordinate 193,583,313 of NC_061113.1, forward strand.
TTAGGTCCTACAACCCATCAAGACATCCTACGACTCGTAGGGTAAGTTGTAATGAGGACATAAGTTCAAAGATCAAGGAATTTTTTAGGGACCAAAACCCGGGGTGTTATTGATAATGATAATGACAATGACAATGATAATGGTAATGATAATGTTAATGCAAAATCTTCAATTCTAAGTCATGGAAGAAAATCAATGAAATGATTAAGTCTTTCATAGAATGGAAGCTTACCACTTTACTGCAAACAATCGACAAACTGAGACGATCCACCTAACACTATGTAGGAAAAGTAGAATTGCCTTTAGACCCTGCATCGCATAGGGATACAATGTCCAGAGATGGTTAGTGGGTTGAGCACTAGCATGTAACTCTGGGATTGAGGATAAAATAATGCCATAATCCACATTTCAAACTCATTAAAATGAACGCATATAATCATATATAATATATCGTGCTGGGACAGGGAACAGGACTTATCATAAAGTAAAATATTATTCTGGACTATGTAGCTCAACCGTCATAAACAGGCACCCACAAGCTATATGGGTTCAACTTTTCTTGCTGAAAGGGACTAGTGCGTGTTAGTTGCATGAATTGGAGGTATCAAGGAATACTATGGAATGCCCCGACCCCATGTCAATCCAGGAAATAAATATATATCTATAGTGTGAACTATTCACATGGTCATCAAGACCAGCCTTCACGTCGGCAAACATTAGTTTCCAGTACACGTTATTAAAGACCCACACCTTTATGACTTAGCTACATAACCCCTATTAAGCCCTATTTAAAATAAGTTTCACATAACCCATTCATTAACCAAAGAATTAACCGTTAGGGCACACCATAGGTATCGTCATACCCTTACACTTGCAACCTTATCTTTATGATGTAACAATCACATTAACTTGGGGAAATGCCTCAACCCCCTTTGTTCATTAAATCATATTGGAGGAATGCTTCGACCTCTTATAGATTTATTAAATCAAAACATAGCCATTAAGGCCTCAAAAATCCATATTCATTATTTAGTCGATTATGCAATAATATAAGTGAGAAAGTCAAATCGTATGAAAAAATCCATAATTCAAGCCATTTACACAATGGGTTGAGGGAACACAATTATTCAAACCAATTCCAGGTTCAAAACATTAATTTGGGGGTTTACCTTGACCTCCATTCCAATTTCCACACCCATGCACCGCTCTAGTTCAAAACATTAATTTCAAAGCATAAATAACTCATCAAACCATGGGAAAACAATTCAAGAATCAACCATTCTAAAACGCTCATATCAAAACCCACATTTAAATCCACACAATTAAAATTTTTAAAACACATGATTTTCATAAAATAAGATTTGGGGAAGAATAACATGCTTGGGTATCACAGCTATGGAGAGAAATCACTCTTGAGAGCCCTAATTAATCAACTTCTTGAAAACCCTAAGTGCTCTTGACTTTGAAGACTTGAGAGTGTTTTAGAAGTTATTTTGATTTGTTTTGGAGTGATAGTAATACCCTAAAGGGATTTTAAGTCGTGAGTCACAATTGGGGAAAAAGGAAAATGTCCAAAGTGACCTTAATTAAAAGCCAAAAAATTATTGTTAGTGACTATGGGTAACTATACGACTTGTAACGACACATTATGACTCGTCACTACGAGTCATAGTCAAGACAGTAGCTGAAGAATCTTTCTCTAATGACCCTACGGTTCACACCATATGAATCGTTAAGATATCCGACGACTCATAGGGTCCTAGTCGTAACCAGGTAGAACACTTGGGGCACACACTAGTTTGGATAACGAGGGGACTATACGACTCGTATAGAGTCTTTATGACTCATTAACCCTAGTCATAGTCATAACTAAAACATCAGACTAGCAAACTAGTCTGACTATGATTGGGTCCTTAATACCCATAACGACACCTTATGACTCATAGGGTGAGTCGTAGTCTGGATAGTATGTTTAAAAACTCAGAAATTTCCAAGGACCAAAATTTAGGGTGTTTCATTCTCTCCACTTTTGGATCATTCATCCCTGAATAATGAGACAAGGCATTTATTAGCACGAGTTAACACAAAGTTTATCCATACTTACCCTTAACAAAGATATTAAGGAATATACATACCACAAGCATGATTTTCCAAAGCAGGAAATAAGAATGCATATCTAAACTTTATGTCCTCTTAGGCTTCCCAAGTAGATTCTTCACACTTTTGGTTCCTCCGTAGAACCTTTATTGAATCCACGTCTTTAGTCTTCAAACGTTGGACCTGCCTATCCAAAATTTCCACCGGGATCCGCGACAACAACACTCTCTAAAGGAACAACCAAGAAGGGATCACCTACACATTTTTCCAGCATCAAAACATGAAAGATCGGATGAATGGAACCCAAACTCAAAGGCAATTCCAACTCATAAGCCATATTTCCCACTCGCCTCAAAACACGATATGGAGCAATATAACAGGGACTGAACTTCCCCTTATTCCCAAACTGCATCACTCGCTTCATAAGAGACACCCTCAAGAATACCAAATCATCCATATCAAACTCCAAATCCCTTCGCCTTAAATCCACATAGAGCTTTTGGCGACTTTTGGTGGACTTAAGCCTATCCCAATCACCTTCACCTTTTCCATAGCTTGGTGAACCAAGTTCGGATGATACAATCTTTTCTCACTAACCTCAAACCACCCAATGGGATACTTACACCTTCTACTATACAAGTCCTCGAATGGAGCCATCTTGATGCAGGAATAATAGCTATTATTATATGCAAACTATATGAGAGGCAAATGGTCAACCTAACTACCATAAAAATTGACCACATAAGACCTTAGTATATCCTCCAAAGTTTGTATCATCCTCTCCACTTGTCCATCTGTTTGAGGGTGGAATGCGGTGCTAAGGTTCACCTTAGTTCCTAAACCTCTTTGAAAGAAATGCCAAAAGTGAGATGAGAACTAAGTACCTCAATCAGATATGATGAAAACTAGAGCACCATGCAACTTCAAGATTTCCTGAATGAAAAGCTTAGCATAATCCTCTGGCGAATAATTAGTCTTTATAGTTAGGAAATTAGAGGAATTGGTCATCCTATCCACAATAACCCAAATCAAATAAAACTGATGGTGAGCCCGTAGAAAACCGATAATGAAATCCATATTCATTACTTCCCATTTTCATATGATCAACTCACTCTCTTGAGATAAATCACCAGGCCTCAAGTGCTCAACCTTCACTTGTTGACATACCATGCACTTATCCATGAAATTGGACACATCCTTCTTCATGTTATTCCACTAATAGATCTCTTTCAAATCATGGTACATCTTTGTAGAACCAATATGAATAGTGTACCTCAATTTATGAGCCCCAACCAAGATCTTTTCTTACAGCCCATCAACATCAGGAACACACAGTCTGCCATGGTACCTCAAGATACTATCACCACCAATATCAAAAGCTATCACCCTCTGGTACCCCACATCGCCCTTGATCTGAATCAATATAGGATACAATACCTACTTCTCCTTTACCTTAGCACCTAAAGATGACTTTACCACCTCTTGCATAATCACATCTCTATCCTCAAAGTCCAAAAGGCGAATTCAAGGCTAGCCAATCGATGAATATCCTTCATCAAACCTTGATTTTATTTATTAATATAAGACAAGTTTACCATGGACAACCTGCTAAGAGCATTAACAACCTTGTTAGCTTTACTTGGGTAATAATGGAGACTCATGTCTTAGTCTTTAAGAAAATCAAGCCATCTCCTTTGCCTGAGATTTAACTCCTTCAGGGTGAACACATATTGGAACTCTTATAGTCTAAGAAGATGTCCACATGAACCCCATACATATAATGATGCCAAATCATCAAAGCAAAGACCACAACCAACAAATCCAGATCATGAGTTAGATAATTCTTCTCATTCACCTTTAATTGCCTAAAAACATATGCAACTACCTTACCATGCTGTATCAACACATAACCTAGTCCCACACAGGATGTATTACAATAAACATCAAAACCCTCGGTACCTCCGAGTATAGTCAAAGTTAGAGCCAAAGTCAACTTATCCTTCAACTTCTCAAGACTATGCTCACAAGAATTCGACCATAAGAACTTTACCTTTTTTTGAGTCAGTCTAGTCAATGGGGCAATAATAGAAGATAAAGTTTCCACAAACCTTCTATAATAACCAGCTAAACCCAAGAAGCTCTAAATATCGATTAGAGTCGTGGTTCTAGGCCACTTCTTAACTGCCTCAACTTTCTATGGATCCAGCATGATCCCTTCACTAAAAGAAACATGACCCATAATGGTAACAACATCCAACTATGACTCACACTTGGAAATTTTTCATATAACCACTAATCCTTAAGGGTCTGCAACACTATGCAGAGGTGATCGGTAATCCACCTCACTCTTGGAATACACAAAAATATCATCAATAAATATAATTATAAATAAATCCAAGAATTGATGGAATACCCAGTTTATAAAATCCATGAATGCCGCTGGGGAATTAGTCAAACCAAAGGATATCACCAAAAGCTCAAAATGACCATACCAGGTTCGAAAAGTAGTCTTAGGGATATCTACCTCCGTAATCTTCAACTGATGGTACCCAGACCAAAGATCAATCTTAGAAAAATACTTAGCACTCTGAAGCTAGTCAAAGAGATCATCAATTCTAGGAAGTGGACAATTATTCTTCATGTTCACCTTATTCAACTGACGGTAATCTATACATATCCGAAGGGAACCATCCTTGTCACACACAAAGAGTACTGGAGTGCTTCATAAAGAGACACTAGGGAAAATAAAACCTTTATCAAGGAGATCTTTCAATTGCTCCTTAAGTTCTTTCTACTCAGTCGGAGCCATTCTATAGGGAGGGATAAAGATAGGACATATGTTTGGAAGAAGATCAATTCCTAAATCAATTTCTCTAACGGGAGGACCACCCCAAGAAAAAATATACATCAGGAGAGAAATTAATGTATTTTATCTGTCATAATGTATATTATCTTATGGTGTACCATATTTGGATGTTGTATCCTTACGTGATATATCACGAGAGAAAATTTTAGTAAACCAGTAATAACATCAGGAGATGCATCAAAATCTTGATGGGTGGTAAAAGCATACAAATAATTCCAACCAGTGTTGGAGCCAGAAGTAGCACCCTTTGTGAAAGAACTGAAGAAGCAGCAGTCAGAACCTTATTATCACCAGTAGCAACACCACCTAAAGGACAATTCCTCTGGATATGGCCAGACTGTCTATATCTGAAACACTTATTCCTTTTACATCACAAAATCCATGGTGTAACTGTCTATGAAATGTATAAATAGGATGCGATGGATCTGACTGAGCCCCACTGGTATGATATTGGGCACCTTGTGCCTTAAACTCACTGTTGCTTTGGAAACGATGATCACCAAATAACTTAGGATATGTAGCACTAGCTGTAGAATAGGGACTAAAATTTCCTCACTTTTTCTAAAACCATTGCCTGCCATCTTTAACACTATTTTATTGAACTCCACTCTGCTCAGAATACCTGGATCTCTTACTTTACCTCTCCCCATTTTATCTTGTTTCTTCTTTTCATCTTTAACCTACTATATATACACTACTAGCCTAGAGATATCCATATCACTATTCAGCAAGGCATCCTTGCACTCCAACACTAAGTCTCGAGACAAATCCAAAGCAAACTTCCTCATCTTATCCCTCATGCTAGATACTAGCTAAACTTCAAGGCATACTCCTTCACAGTCATTTTTCCTTGCTTTAAATTCATGAACTCCTCAGCCTTCGCCTCCCTCAACTCTTGAGAAAATAAATAATCAAGAAAAGTACCAAAGAAATCATCCCATAATGCCAACTCTACATCATCACCCCTAGGCTAGTCCCTCTCCTCATACCATTGATACACTACATCCTTCATTGTTATGCAACATACTTAACTCCCCTCAAAGTCAGAACCATGCATTATATGAAAAATCTTCTCCACCTCATCTATGAGCCCTTGATGATCCTCCCCAACCTTAGAGCCAATAAAGGTCGGAGGATTCATCCTCATAAACTAGTAAACCCTAGTAGCCTAAGAAGAACTCACAGAAACATTGGCAAGACCCGATTGACATGATTGAGATATCCCTAATTAGCTCAACAAATGAATAGAATGTCGGAACTCAGCATTAGTAATATCCCCAGGAGGTGATAGAGAAAAAGTGTCACCAGTAGAAGAAGGATCAATGGAGACTGGTAGACTCTACTATGGCAATCAGAAGAAGCGACCCTAGATCATGTCTGAACCCTATAAGTAGGATGGGTCACATCGTTCTCAAGTAGGACATAGAAGTTTCCATGAGTATTAGATCTTCTAAGAGGTATGATTTTAAAGTGAACAAATACGAATTAGAGGTGATTTCAACACCTTAGACTCTACAGCCCAAAAGTAGATCACATAAAAGGTAAACATTTCTAGATGCCTCGTAGTCTCTCTCTTATAAGTGTGGCGTGCTTTAAATCCATAAAAGAGACTCTACTTGACATGTTTTTGTGGACAAATAATGACACCAAACCTGGATCTGATACCAACTTTGTCATGACCCGAATCAGGGCTTGGCCGTGATGGGTATTTCACATCCACCGAGGATCAGAGTCCACCCCATTTGGCTAGCCAAATAGAACACAACACACTTAATAATAACTGAATTTAGAACATATAATAGGATAGAAAATTAATAAACATAAAGGCATCCAAGAGTTCCAACACCAATACCCAATCCATAATAATATCCACCAAATCTCTACTAGTCCCTAAGCAACCAATGTGGAGACATGCTGCCGACTCTGAAAATGAAAATGATAATGATAATATTAATGTAAAGTATTCAATTCTAAGTCATGGAAGAAAACCAATGAAATCATGAAGTCTTTCAGAGAATGAAATTTCACCACTTCATCGCAAATGATCTATGAACTAAATTGATCCACCTAACATTGTACATGAGAAGTAGAATTACCTTTGGACCCTACATCGTGTGGGGATACAACATCTAGAGATGATTAGTGGGTTGAGCACTAAAATATGTAACTCAGGTATAGAGGATAAAATAATGCCAAGATCCACATTTCAAAATTATTCAAACCAATGCATATAATCATATATAACATATCATGGTGGGACAGGAAACAAAGTTTAGTATGAAGTAAAACTTTATCCTAGACTATGTAGCTCAACCGTCATAAACAGGCTTCCACGGGCTATATGGGTTCAACTCCCTATTCTGAAAGGGCTCTAGTGCGTGTTGGCAATACGAACCAAAGGTAACAAGAAAGACCAGGAAATGCCCTGACCCTACGTCAATCCAAGATACAAATATATATCAATAGTGTGAACTATGCAAACGGTCATCAAGACCAACCTTCATTTCGACAACCATAAGTTTCCAATACAAGTCATTCAAGACCCACACCTTCACGGTTAAGTTACATAACCCCCAGTAAGTCCAATTTAAACAAATTTCGCATAATCCATTCATTAACCAAAGGATTAACCATTAAGGAACACCATGGGTATCATCATATCCTTACACTTGCAAGCTTATCTCTATGCCATAATAATCACATTAACTTGGGAAAATGCCTCGACCCCCTTTGTTCATTAAATCAAATAGAAGGAATGCCTCGACCTCCCTTATCTTTATTAAATCAAAACATAGCCATTAAGGCCTCAAAAATCTATATTCATTGTTAAGGAAATTATGCAATGTAATAGTATAAGTGAGAAAGCCAAATCATGTGACAAAACCATAATTAAAGCCATTTACATAAGTGGCTTGAGGGAACACAATTATTCAAACTAATTACAAGTTCAAAATATCAATTTTGGGGATTACCTTGACCCCCATTCCAATTTCCACGCCCATGCACCCTATTAGTCCAAAACATTAATTTTAAAGCATGAATAACTGATAAAACTATGGGAAAATAATTCATGGATCAACCATTCCAAAACCCTCAACCATATCAAAACCCACATTCAAATCCATACTATTAAACTATTTAAAATGTATGCTTTTTTGAAAATAAGATTTGGGGAAGAATAGTATGCCTGAGAGTATCATAATTGTGGAGAGAAATCACCCATGAGAGCCCTAATTGATCAACTTCTTGGAAACCTGAAGTGCTCTTGACCTTGAAGATTTAACATTATTTTAGAAGTTATTTTGATTTTTTTAGACTGATAAATATACCCTAAAGGTGTTTTAAGTTTTGGGTCATGATTGGGGAAAAGGGGAAATGTCCAAGGTGCCCTTAATTAAAAGCTAAAAAATTATTGCCAGTGACTACGGGTCATTTTACGACTTATAAGGACACATTACGACTCCCCGCTATAAGTCATAGTAAAGATAGTAGCTGGAGGAACCTTCTATGGTGACCCTATATTTCACACCATACGACTCGTTAAGAGACCTACGAGTCATAGGGTGTTAGTCATAACTAGGACAAAATTACTTAGGGCACACACCAACTTGTATTGAGTATTTATGACTCGTAAGCCCTAGTCATAGTCATAACAGAAACATCAGACTAGCATACTAGTCTTACTACGATTAGGTCCTTAAGACCCTTATCGACACCCTACGAATCATACAGTGAGTCGTACTCTGGATAGTGGGTTTAAAAACTTAGAAATTTCGAGGGACTAGAATCTGGGGTTTTTCACAAAGAATTTGTATCCTTAAATAGGTAAGGGTACTTGTCTCACATGTCCCTCTCAATTTTTTAAGTTCCTTGTTTAATGGAATGATGCTTTTATTGAAGCTTAACTGAATGCATTTCCTTCATCCTTAACTTCCACACATCCTGATCTAGAATCACTATTTGTTCCTCCTCATAAGTCAAATCCTATTCTAATAAAAATAAGTCCCATTTGATGTTGTAAGCTCCATCTCTATGGTATCTTTTGAAAATGGTACATGAATTATCAAATAAACTCTCGACAACCCTAACGGTTGTGTTAGTCTATACATAATTGAACCCACATCCTTAATAATCTCAAAGAGACTAGTATACTAAGGGCTAATCTTTCTTTCTTACTGAACCTCATGACTACCTTCATAGAAGACACTTTGCACAACACTTATTCACCAATCTTTGAAATCATGTCTCTTACCTTACCATCTACACACTTTTTTTGTCTACTTCGAGTAGCCTACAACATGGTTTAAATAATTCTTACCTTTTCTTAAACCTCTTTTATAAAGTTAGTGCCTAATTGTTTAACATCTCCAGTCTTAAACCACCCAATAGGTGATCTTTACCTCATTCCACAGAGTGCCTCAAATGGTGCTATACTGATGCTGAAGTGATAACTGTTGTTGTTTGAAAACTCACAAAATGGCAGGAATTGGTCACAATGACCACCAAGTCATTCACATAGGCTCTCAATATATCATCTAGAACCTATACCGTCCTCTCTGACTTCCCATCAATTTGAGAATGGAGGGTTATGCTAAATGTGAGATTAGTACCCAACTCCTCATGCAACCTATCCTAGAATTTAAAAGTATAATTTGCATCTCTATCAAAAATTATGGTTTGGGGAACTCTATAAAGCCTCGTTATCTCCTTTATATAGAGTTTAGTTAGTTGCTCAGAGCTGTAGTCTATTCAAACTGGCAAGAAGTGAGCTAATTTTTTCAGCCGGTCTATTATTATCCAAATGGAATCATACCTTTTCAAGGTCTTAGAAAGATCCACCATGAAGTCCATAGAAATATTCTCTCATTTCCATACAGGTATAGGTATTTTCTGAAGTAATCTCATAGGACTTTGATGTTTATACTTCACACGCTGATAGTTGAGCTACTTGAATACATACTCTAATATGTCTCTCTTCATCTCAGGCCACCTATAAGGCTGTTTCAAGTTATGGTACACTTTTGTTGCATCTGAATGATTAGAATAATGCGAACCATGAGCTATAGAAAGTATATCACAAATTTAATCACCAATCCAAGGAACACATATCCTTTTTTTAAACCACAACACTCCACCCACATCAAGAGTGGATTCCTCTACCTCTCCATGCACCACCGTATTTTAGAGTACATTCAAATTCTTTCCCTCAAATTGTTTGGACTTAATCTAGTCTAGAATTATTAACTTCACCTTAACACTAGCCAACACTCCACCCTTGACTAAAACACAAAACTGTATACACTGAGATACTAGGGTTTGAAACTCTCTAGGTATAGGTTGCTTGGACACCCTTAAGAAGGACAAAATACCTATATTTACATTCTTTCAGCTTAATGCATCTGCCACCACATCTACCTTTATTGGATGATACTGAATAGTTTCATCATAATCCTCTAAAAACTTCATCCATCTCCATTGTCTTAGATTCAAATATCATTGAGTAAACACATTATCTTGTCTATGTTGGTCTATGAAAACCTCACTCTCAACACCATATAGATAGTGCCTCCAAACATGTAGTGCGAATACTACCTCTGTCAACTTTAAATCATGGCTTGGATAGTTTCTCTTATGAGACTTCAGCAGCCTCAAAGCATAGGCAATAAGATGCCTATCCTACATTAACACAACACCCAAGGCCAAGAGTGAAGCATCACAAAACACTATAAAGTCCTTACCTTTAACTGATAGAGAAAGATAGGAGCTTTAATTAAAAGTGTCTTGAGCTTTTGGAAGCTCTCCTGGCATTGATTTTACCAAACAAATGACACTTCCTTCTGTATTAACCGTGTCAAGTATATTGCAATGGATTCAAAGTTCATGACAAACCCACAATAATAACTGGCAAGACCCAAAAAGTTCCTTACCTCAATCACTGAATGAGGTCAAACCCAACTCTTAACTGCCTCAATCTTATAGGGATCCACCATCACCCTTTTTTTTAAACAACATAAAACAAGAAGGCAACCAAAGACAACCAAAATTCACACTTCAAAAACTTAGCTTATAATTATTTCTCCTTTCAAATCCTAATACTATGCAAAGATGAGCTGTATGCTCCTATTTAATCTTGAAGTAAACTAGAATGTCATCAATAAATACAATAACAAAGGAATCCAAGACTTACTTAAAGATACCATTTATCAAGTTCATAAAGGCTGCAGGCACATTTGTTAGCTCGAAGGACATCACTAGAAACTCATAATGGCCATACTAAATTTTAAAAGCTATTTATGGTATGTCTTTTCAATCTAATTTTTAGCCGATGATAACTTGACTGCAAGTTAATTTTGGAAAATACCATTGCACCCTGTAACTGGTTAAGCAGATCATTTGTGCAAGGCAAAAGGATATTTATTTCTGATGGTAACCTTATTCAGTCGCCTATAATTAGTACACATCTTCATAGTGCTATATGTTTTCTTAACAAATGGGACTAGAGCATCCTAAGGTGAAGCAATTGGATGAATAAATCCCTTGTCGAGTAGCTCCTACAATTGAGTTTTGAGTTCCTGCAACTCTGACTGAGCCATTAGATATGGAGGAATAAAAATAGGGCAATTTCCCGACTCTTACTCAGTCCAGAAATCAACGTCTCAATCTAGAGGCATACCTGGTAAGTCTAAAGGAAACATATCTAAAATTTGAAGACCCTTAGAACTTACTTTATAGAAAGAGGCCCCACACTCACATCCCAGAGATGAGCTAAAAATATTGAACTCCCCTTTTCTACTAACTTTTTAGTCCAATCAAATGATATAATTTTCACCGATTTGGCCTTATGCATTCTCTCTTACTCTAGTTCATCCATCCCAGAGATAGCTGGAGTCACTATCTTAGCAATACAATTTAGAAGCATGATAGGGAGATAACTAGGTCATACCCAAAATTACATCAAAGTCCAACATATCAAAAATAATCAAATCCACCCCAAGTTTGAAATCCTATAAGAAACACTATACAAGAACGATAAACATAGGTTACTACCACATACTCATCAATCGAGGTAGATACATATATAGGACAATCAAGTACGTCATAAACCAATTTCATACCCATAGAAAACTTGATAGATAGGTAAGAATAAGTGGACCCCTAATAAAATAAAATAAAATCCATTCTATCACAAACTAAAATGGTACCTGTGATTATCGCATCAGAACCCTCAGTGTCAGTCTTTCTTGGAAAGGCATAACAATGAGCCAAGTTATCAAATCTACGCTACTCTTATCGGGCTGCATTCCTCCACCTGCAACACCTTCTTCATAATCAACCTGACCATCTTTATAATTCCCCCATCTATCCTGGGGATGGCCCTTATCATTCCTTCTTCATCCTCTATTTATCAAAATTATAGCCTGAGTCTACTACTGTATTTGACTACCTGCCTGTCTAAATAGGTACTTCCTCTTAAAATGACCAACAAAACCATAATAATAGCATCTCCACCTAACAAAAGACTGACTAGTAGAAGAGTAAGAAACCTCTAGGCTCTTTATAAGCTGCAATTGAGAAAAGGCCTTAGTTGGACCTATAGTAGAAGCTAATAATGCTGACTGTATAGGGCGAGCTGGGTAGGCTTGCTGACTGGGGCCCTTGGAGTAAGACACAATGAAATTCCCAATAGTAAGTAACTTCTTAGCTAACATCTTAGCCTGACCTGCTTGTGTGACCTCTTCTAATTTCTTCACATAATTTGAAACCTAAAGATCATAATTCAAACCTTTGACAAAAAGTCGACCATCTCCTCTTCAGTAGTTAACAACTGAGTAACATAGTGAGATAAAACTTAGCCTTATAGGCTACAACTGATATGTCACCCTACTTCAAAGCTAAAAAATTATCCTTTTTATGATCACAGAGGGTATTAGGCATATACTTCTCCATGAACATAACATGAAACTATTCCTAAGTCAATGGAGATAAGGCTAGTGGCTGATATTCAACATGTGCTCTCCACCATTGTTTTGCATTCTTCTCCAATAAAAAGATCACAAACTCAACCTGATATGAATGCGCACTGTCCATATTATGTAACCACTTAGAGCAATCAATAATGAACTCAAAAGTGTCCTCCGACTCAGTACCCTAGAATAATGGAGGTTTAATTTTCTAAAACTTGTTCAACATTTGATATTCGGTACTAGTCATTGTATAACCTAAAATTGAATGAGGAAAAGCATCTATCCCGAAAGCCTCATCTATTCTAAGAGTCATAGCGATGGTGCCAAAAGTACCTGGAACCTAAATAACTAGTATAGTTAGAGTGACTCCAGTTCCAGCTTGTCCACTCAAAAAAGATAACACTTGTTGAATTACCTCTATAAAAATAGGGGTAAGATTGTACCACCAATTGGCAACACCACTTTTGGCTTCATTACCTGCTCCTACTGTGTTTCCTTACAATAATCCTAAGGTGGGGGAGGGGATACTGATCTTTCATTGTCCTGGTCAGTATCTGCTTGAGCTCCACCCTGACGGGTGTCTCTCTTTCCCTTCTTCATCTTCTACCCTCGTAGCTGGTTCTATATATAGTGCAGGGGCTACTGCTCGAGTTCTATTTGACGTAGTAGTCACCATTGATGGGAAAAACAAAAAAAATTAGACACCAATTTGGACCACCAAATACTAATTGGGATCAAGTTATAGCATATAAGAAACAAGAATGACAGTTTTCCTGAAGTTCTCTAGCCTTTCAAAGAAATATACAGACGTCTCTATACCGTTCCATGAGACTCTAGTAGAGCCATATTTTTACAAACAGATCAACGAACCTAGGTTTTGATACCAATTTTGTCATGATCTTAAATAGACGTGAGTGCCATCCATGCTACTCTCTGGTGGGAGAACCAATAACCCCAAAAGCATTAACCAATACTTAAGAAATAAAGGCAACTAATCCAGTAATAATATGAAAATATATTCAAGGTCTAAAACAATTGGGAGAATTGTAGAACATAATCCTAAATAAAATAACCATCCTTAGGACCCAAAAGTCAATTTACCAAAACTACTAAAGAATGTCAAGAAGGAAATGCAGCCTCAAAAACTAAAAGGTAAATATAAGTCTAGAATAAAGGACTAAATCATCCAAGAGGGATTCATGGTATCCAAAAACATACTACTCACCCTTGAATCCGAAGTCCAATACTAGAATCACAAGTGAGGTCTCACATGAGCCGTTGGAATACGCTGCACTCAATAAAAGTAAGAGCAGGTGTATTATCAGAACACAAGTAAACAACAATGTACTGGTTGAGTCATTTGGCTAACCCATAATGAGAATATGAATACTCAAGCACAACTTAGTAAAACAAGCTAATACATGCTTGTCCTAACTACACCTTTAAGGAACACATGACATTTTAGCTGTTTAGGATTCCTAGCAACAAGTCAAAGACATTTACAAGTATGAAACTCAGTCAAGAAAAGTCAAGTTAGCAAATATCACAACATATAAGTTCAATGCACGATTCACTCATGAAGCCATCAAACTTACCTGTACCTTGTACATAAATGCTAAGCGTATCATAACCACCCTCTAGTCATGCCATGCAAGGGATAAGTTCCATTTATGTACCTAATCCTAGACACAAGTGCCTACCAACCTTATTCCACTAATAAATTGTGAGAATGTTAAATTATCAAAATACTCCATAAACAACCATAGAATACGACAAAATTATCTAAAACAAGGTACCATTAAACACCTGCAATATCCACAAGTTTTACGTATAAGTTTATTTGAAAAGTGATCACAACCAAATTAACATGCGCTAACAAGAAAAACTAAGAAATAGTTAGTATGCACATATAACATAAATTGGATTAAACTATATAACTATCACCCACCTCAATCCAAGCTCGCACAACTCAACTAAGTGTGATCCTTTCCTTTTTGGGTAATTTCTGCCTGCTTTCGATCTAAAGATAAATATAAAACATATAATCAATGTAATCTATCCCGTTGGGAATTATAAATCATTTCCAACCCTAAATCCAATTTCATGATCATTCTCTTCCCGTTCTAGGGCTTTTTTATAACAATTAACCTAAACTTCTAATTTCATGGATAAATTAGTGGATTAGCAATATTTTAGGGTAATTTCATGATCATAAATCAAAACCCAATGATTTTATACTTAAATTACTTTTTGCAATAGAAAATCAACTAAAACAACCCCTAACCCTTGAGAAACTATGAAAACTAGCAATTCTAAGGCTAGATTATCAATTTACTGCTTAACGAGGATGAATTCCTTACCTTAAAAAAAGAAAAAAATAGATAACTGGCGATTTTCGCTCAGAATTACCTCTTCTTTGCCCAAAATTATGAGTAAAATAAAGTATTTTTTTGGGGGGAGGGGAGTTGGGATAAAACAATGATTTATGTCACTATAACGACATACATCATTGTTATAGTGGCCTTTGATAACATTTACCAATTCCTATGATAGGATTTTCTCTGGTTTTGGACATGTTGCTAAAGTGATATTCATGTAACTATAGGGAAAAATATTTAGTTTTCTCCAAAAAATTCCTTTGTCACAATACTGCTAAAATCTAAGACATCCCAAACAATATCCTTTATGCTAAGATCAATTTTGGGAGTTATTCCTACCCAAATTCAATTTCGTAAAATCCCACATATTTTTTATTGTCTTAGATAACTAAAAAGTAAGACATACACTGTCACACTTACCAAATTCATTTTCAGATTATCCTAGACCATACTTTGATTAGATTTTGTATGAAACTAGCTAGCTTAAAATTTTTATTAGGAAGAATCTTAGCCCAAATTTTTAAATAAGAGACTTATACGTAATGATGGAAAGGGTCCTTACAAACATTTTCATAATTCAATCATGCAGAAATAATCTTGGTAGGTATACAAATACTTAAGTAAAGAAATACAAATACGATTAGAGACTAGAGAGTAAATCTTGGGTAACTAAATATGTTAAAAATGAAAAAGATCTTTAATGCAACCTAAAATCACAGATATAATCTGCACTGGCTATTTTATTACCAAATAGGAAACTCAAATAACAAATCCTCGATAAAAAAATCATTACAAGTGGATGATGATATGTGTTATCCAAAAAAAGAAAGACTAGGGTTTAGATCTTTACATGATGTATCCAAAGTTCTTTATGCTATTCTTTGGTGGAATGTTAGAACAACCACTTCATCTTTTTAGAGTTCTTACATGTAGAACAAGTATTACAAAAATTTCCATCCAATTATACCTGTAGGATGGGATGCTTCACACATATGATGAAAAATGGCAACAGTAAGAAAAGACTTGGAACACAACATTGGGTGACTAATTAAGGCAAGAAATTTCAGTTTCTAAGTTGATAACTGGACAAAAGAGAAGGATTTATATTATATTGAAGGTGATACTGCCATGGAAGAAGAATTAGAAGTGAAGGATTTCATTATAGGAGGAGGATGGAACGAACATTAATTGCTTACAAAAGTGTCAAATGAATAGTGAAGTATATTATGGAGTGTAAAAGACCCCTTAACAATGATTATAAAAATGATATTCCTTGGTGGATGGACAATACTTAAGGAAAGTTCACTATTAATTTAGCATAGAAGACAATAAAGAAAAATCAAGAGATCATAGTAGATTATGGATATATTTGGACCAAAGAACTTTCTTTTAAGGTGAATTTTTTCCTATGAAGGATGTGGAAAATAAAAATCCCCTCTAATGATAACCTAAAGAGAATGAAAATTCATTTAGTGTCAAGATATTGATGTTGTCAAACAAAGGAGTAGAAAATCTTATCACATATTTTTCTAACTACCTCTATAGCCAATAAGATTTGGAGGCAGTTTGCCATTTTTGCAGGTATAAAAATATAGGGAATGCACCTAAAACAATTAATAATAGCCTGCTGAAAGCACAATGCCACCAAAACTACAAGGAATGTACAAAGAAATGCCTTAAATAATTATGTGGACTATATGAAAGAAGAGGATTAACATTAAACTTGTAAGAAACATTGATGACTGGCAAATTTACCACTCGTAGACAACCAAATTCATGCACTGCTATGGTTAAAATTGTGTACATGAGCCTAATTCTCCATTAGAATGCACTTATTTTAAGTTTTTGTGATCTTGCAGGTCCTATGATGAAGATGAAAGGAAATCAAGATGAAAGGAAAGTAGGTAAAAAGATACAAAAGCCGGAGAACAGGAGGCCCTCAGTTATCCCGATTATAAAAATCGAAGTCGCAATTGCGGTCAATTAACCAGGGATTAGAAGACCCTCAATTATGTGAGTGCGGCATGATGCTACGCGATCACAAAAGCACAATTCCGATCCAAAGAATGCGATCGCAATGGAGCGACTAACTATCCAGAGGCAGTTTCATCATTCCATGCACTTGATTATAATTCTCAAAAAGGGCAAAACCCTTATACAATTGAGTCATCTTCCAATTAATTTTCATTTTTATTGAGAGAAAATATTAAAATCATGGGAAAAACAACTTTTATCTAATCTCCAAGAGATATTTTTTTAATTATAGTTTGAGATTGGAGCTTTGGGATTATTCTTGCTTTATTTTCAATGGATGCAATGGATTTCAATTTGGATAATTCTATTTTCTCTAATTTCATGAGTAGCTAAATAATTATCTTGGGGTTATGCTTGGATAGGGTATAAAGTGTATGGGTGTTGATTGTGAGTGCAAATTATTAGTCATTAATGTTGCGTTTTTGTACTACTCTTTGATTGAATTGATAATTATGGGTGAAAGCCCCAATTTATTTGAATCCTATATCATACTTGAAAGAGGGATGTGGGTGATGAGTAGTAGTGAACACTTATTTGATACCAGTTATTCTTTTAGCATTATCTTAGAAATAAGGATGTTAGGTGATGTAGCTAGATTGATTGGCATCATCCGAGCAATAGGGATGTTTAGTTAAGGTTTTGGATTGGTAAAACTGGCACAATCATGAGGCATTCAAAATAATCCATGAGTGCAACTTGGTGTGTTGTTGAAAGGCTTACATTAAGAGTTAAAATCTAGCCTACCCAAACCTTGGACTAAAAAATAGACTAACCCTCAATCACCCATGCATGTATTCCTCCTAGGATAAGTGTAACCCTAAGACTTTATTTTATTGGATTTTAATCAACAATTTTTAGTCTTACTTAGTGTCACAAAGTAATTTTTTTCAAACAATGTTTTGAACATACCCCTCAATTTAATTTATGTTTTATTTCAAGTATACATTGAGGGTCAAAACTTAGAGACTTTCAAAATACATAGGATTTGAAGACTAAATTACACTCCTCGTGGATTCGACCCCAACCTATGTTGGGTTAATATATTGACAATGATTGCCTTGCCACAAAAAAAATGGAGTAAGTTGAGCATTATCAAAAATATCGCCGTTTCCGGGAGTGAAGCTTAGTTTTGGCTTGTGTGGTGTTGATAGGAACTGAGGGTTTACTCATAGTGTTACACTTTTACTTCAGTTATTATTTTTGGTGTTTTGATTAGGTGACTACTATTGCTTATAAGTAACCATGAGTCAAGAAGGGATCTATAACAACTCATCATATGAATGTGCAAAGGTCATGGGTCATCTTGGTAATGAGGAGTATGCTAGTGTCATCTGCATTCCACCTACCTAGGGAAATGCAAAATTTTATGTCACAAGTGTGATGCTACACTTTCTCTATATGAAAGGGTTGTTTGAGGGTAAATCACATGAAGATTCCAATTTCCATTTAAAGAACTTTATTGAAGTATGCTCTCCTTATCCCATTCTCTTTAATGGGTGGAGCGGTGTTGTGGTTGAGATCTCTACTCGCTGAGTCCAAAATATTTTAAGTCATTCTTTAAGATGCCTTTTTGGATCAATATTTATTTCCTTCAAATATTTTTCAATTGCGAGACAAAATTATAAATTATTGTTAGCTCAATCGAGAGCCTCTATATGAAGTGTGGGAGAGATTTAATGAACAACTCATTAAATTCCCAACATATGAAGTTCCTGAGAAGATGCTTCTCTAAATATTTTATCAGGCATTAGATCAATTGAATAGAACCATGGTTGACAACACATCCGGAGGGTCCCTTATCAAGTTACCTTATGAAGTTGCATCAAGTGTATTAGATCAAGCGAGTAAGTTAGATAGAGGTTGTCTCACAGAGGATACCGAGGTGGCCGTGGGGGCTCCCTCTGCATCCTTTGTGAGTTAAGGTCAAAGGAAACAAGAGGAGGAAAAAGATTTAAATATGATCAAGGTGAGATCACACCTTGAACTTCTTACTCAACATGTGATGGGAACTTACTTTGAAGGAGTCAATGTTATAAATTCAAACATACGCAAATCATAAGTATAACTGGGCACTGGTCAGTACAAATAGAAGCATATAAGTATAAATATGCCACGCAAATAGAAGCACATAAGTATAAACATGCCTAGGTAGTGGGCACATAATTTGGCAGTACAAACCTGAGCAAATCATCTTACTTTGAAAGCAAAATATGCCCTGCTAAGTGCTAACAATCCCACAAGATAGAAAAATGAAGACTAAAGTTACAACTCACAAATTTAAAACTGTCTACTGGTCTAGCACAAATAGAATAGAAAAAATCCAAAGTAATAGTCACACAATTTGAAAATTAAGTTCAAATTTCAAACATAGTAATAATACTATTTACTACTCAAGTCTTATGCTATGAGCATGATATTCCATCCTCTCCAAACAACGACCAACACGAGCCCTCAAGTAAAACGTCCCTGTACGTCGTGGATGGTAATTATAAACATTACCACAATTAATACACTTCACTTTGCACCCCCCATCATCACCTTCTTCAAGCTTTTGATAGTGATTCCAAACAGGTGATGGAACTTTAGGACCACGATGTTGAGACATGGTGAAACCTAATTAATAGAGAAACAAAGTTATTAGAAATACCCCAAACAACTTTAACTATATAAGATAAATAAAAGAAATAAACATACAGTACTTTTCTATCTAGTCGTGGCATTTTGCATCAAATACGTTATACTGATACACCTTAACAGAATGAGATGATAGAGAAAAATATAGAATTCAACTTATTGTACTGTAGCAGATCCTATTTAGCAGTACTGCTACACCATGTTAAAGTATAGAGAAAGTCCTATTGTACTGCTACACCTCAACAACATCAAATAAGTTGTACAGAAAGATGTTGTACAGAATGAGATGATAGAGAAAAAGCATAGAATTCAACTCACTTGATCTATACAGTATCTTATTTTGTACAGTATAACAATAAGTTGTACTGCAACTCACTTGATCAATAGAATAGCCGCCAAATCAAAGAAAAAGTCCTTACCAGATCCTATTTAGGAGAAAATTAGATTTTCATTTCATTGTGAAAATTTTAGAAACCAAAAACTATGTTCAAATTCAACATACACCAACAATCGTGCATGCATTCCAGATTCCAGAAATTAGAAATTATGTTCAGATTCAACATACACCAACAATCATGCATGCATTTCACATTCTAGAAATCAGAAAGTATGTTCAAATTCAATATACACCAACAATTATGCATATATTTCAGATTTCAGAAACCAAAAATTATGTTCAAATTCAACATACACCAACAATCATGCATGCATTTCACATTCCAGAAACCAGAAAGGATGTTCAAATTCAACATACACCAACAATAATGCATGCATTCCAGATTCTAGAAACTAGAAATTATGTTTAGAAATCAGTGTGCAGATTCCAGAAATTAGAAAACAGAAATTCAATGTGCAAAATCGTAAATTCCAGAAATTCAAGGTATAAAAAGCATCATATTCATTTTTGTTGGATCACCCCAATATTTTTCAAATTTCTTCTTCTTGTTTGTTGCCATTTGAGCCAATACACTATCATCACTTGATATCAATTTTGTTAAGCAAAAACAACTTGACAAATTTCAAGAAAATAAATATTTGATGTAATATACAATGATCCAAAAACCTTCAAAGTGAGATTAAAAAATAATTCAAAAAATTTTGCAATTCTTTTAATGCTATCCCAATCACTACTCAAAAGTGTACTTGCAGGTTGTTCTTCATCCACAATATCACTATCACCATCACACACGGATATGGCCAAACTAGATATGATGTACCAAACCAATATCACAATCAGCATAATTCAAAATTGCACCCTCATATTCAATAGCCTTGTTCAACATCAAGTAGGTGGAATTCAACCTTGTGGAAACTTCTAAGCATAAAGACTTTTTTGCAAAATTTTCATCTACACAACATTCCTAAAAGTTCTTCCATCTAACAGGAGATTGCCTAATGTATCTCACTGCTTTCCTAATTCATTCAATTGAAACAATTGTCTTTTATACCATCTTGAACTCCAAGGTTTATGATATGCGCCATACACCTAACATGAATATGTTTACCACCCATAAGATTGGTCCCCTACTTAGTCAATTACTTAGAAAACTAAGCCAGACACACACTATTTGAAATAACATTATCAATAGTAACCGTGAAAATTCGATGCAATCCTCACTTATGCAAATACTTAATAATGCCTTTTGCTAAATCTTCACCTCTATGGCTAGAAATTGAACAAAAATTGATAATTCTTTTATGCAAAGTCCAATTTTTATCAATCCAATGAGCAATAATACACATATAAATAATTCTTTGCACAGAAGTCCAAGTAACAATCATTATACACACTCTTTGTTGATTTTTCTTTAAAATGCCCCTTATTTTATTTTTCTCTTCATCAAAGAGATCAAAACAATCACGAGTAACAGTTGTACGAGAAGGAATTCAAAACAAATGTTGTACCACTTTCATAAATTGTTTAAAGCCTTCTTTTTCAAAAAATCTAAAAGGAAGCTCATCAAGAATTATCATACGACACAATGCTTTTCTACACTCTTCTTGATCAAATTTCCATGAAACAGTTGATATATCACCCTTGTTACCCATGTAACCGGTTAAAATGCTATCTTTGATTGCCTTGTATCAACATTACAAGGTATTTTTCTACATTGTCTTATATGACCAAGCATTGCCATCGTACCATGTTCTTTTGTATTGGCTAAATACTCTTGTTTACAATAATTACACACAACCTTTTTGTTTTCTTCCAAATAAACTTTAGGAGTAAAATGATCCCACGCAACAGATCTTTTTCTCCTTTCTTTCTTTCTTTGCTTTAGACTCAACTATTGGACTTTGATTCAGCACATTCGAATCAGAACCTATACTTTCACCAATCACTTTATTAGCTCTATTATTTTGTGACATCTTATTGTATCAACGTGACTGTGATTTTAAAAGAAAAATAATCAAACAACAATCCAACAACAAAATTACAACATAACATGACCAAATCACCAAAACTTGACAATGTGCACAGAGAATAATAGACCACACCTCAGAATATCAGCATATAAGCATTAAGCAGCGAGTTACTCCATAAAAAAATAACTTTTTACAATAAATTCATACCAAGAAAGCACCAAACTCACAATACTTTCAAGAATTCATTCAAAAGTCACCATATTTTCACAATAAACAACCTCAAAGCTCCAAAAAAATACCAACTTTTTGCAATTACATTCATACCAAGAAAGCATCAAACTCACAATACTTTCAAGAATTCATTTAAAAGTCACCATATTTTCATAATTAATAACCTCAAAACTCCATAAAAATACCAACTTTTTACAATTACATTCATACCAAGAAAGTACCAAACTCCCAATACTTTTAAGAATTCATTTAAATAAAAAAAATCCCACCAACATCATATTCACAATACTGCAAGAATTCACTCAACCCCCCACCCATCTGTAGAAGCACTACCAGTGCCAACATCATATTCACAAATTGCAGGAATTTATTCAACCACACACACCTGCAGGAGCACTATCAGTACCAACATCATATTCTCAATACTACAAGAATTTCACAATAAAATAGCTGTTTATTCACAATCATAACAAACTCGACACAAAGAGTACATGGCTCGACAACAAAGAGTAATTTCACAACAAAGAGTACAAGCTCGACAGTCGACACAAAATATTAATATCTATTTATTCAAGTTACATGAATGACAAGATCGAAGGATAATAGGTCATGTAATGAATCAATGATGCAAATAAGATGGTCCTTAGCATAATATATCAAAATTAGATAGAAATTAAAGATGGAGAAGAAGACTTCTAAGAATGAGATTGAGAAAAAGTAAAAAATTCTTACTTGTTGAGAGCAAAAGCAAAAATCTTCTTTGGTCTCTACGGAATATCAACAAAAATTGAGCTTCAATACTGACATTTCAATAAAATTTGAGCAAAAATTCTAAATATTAAGAGAGAAGCCAACAAAAATTGAGCAAAAATTCTAAATATTGATGTGGAAGCACTAAATCATAAACGAGTGAGGCAGCAAATTTTGTCGAGTACTCGAGTGAGGCAGAGTGAAAACCCTAAGTCATGAACGAGTAATGGGTGGAACGGGTAATGTAATGGGTGGGAATTTGGGCTTGGGATTTAGGCCAGTGGAACCGGTAATGGGTTATGGGTAGGAATTGTAATTGGGGCCAAACCAGTATGTAATTAGGTGTAGTATTAATTGGGTTATTGGGTGGCTCGATAAAAAATTTAGGGAACCCGAGTCCCGAACTGATAACTTGTTAACTAATTTTTTAAAACCAACACCCGACCCGCTAACTAAAAAATCCAAACCGTTAACTCGATAACTAAATTCTTTGTTTGGGCTAACGATTTAAATTGAAATCTGTACATCCCTAGGAAGGATGCATAAATGAAGCCATCTTAGCCTAAATATTAATAGGAGTCGAGGGGATCGACATGATAGTGAGGGAAATGAGGAGTGACTTCTCTAAGTTATACTAAATAGTAGAGTCTCATTCAACCGTCATCCAATAATTAGAGGCAAAATTGAATCAAATATCGATATACCTCATTGAAAGACAAAACAGAGAGATATTGAGTGGTATGGTAACAAATGCTATTATTACTAGAAGTGGGAAAACTCTTGGAAAGGGCATAGGGTTTGATGATGACCCCGACGAAAGAGAAAATGACAACCAATTAAATGTGAAAAGAAAGAGGCCAAATGATGATAGGTTAAAGCCAAATGAAGTTATCATTAAAAATTCAAAGGTGAAAGAATCTCAAATGATCTCCATGCCACCAATTACAATTCCTCCCCATTTTCCTGAAAGGCTCAAGAAAAAATAGGAAAATGTTGAGTTGAAGAAGTTTCTTGATAAATTTAGCAACCTATCCATCAATATTTTATTGATAGAACCCTTGCAAGAAATATCGGGGTATGCTAAGTTTTTGAAATAATTAATCTCCAAAAAACGGCTTGTGGAGGAAGAGAAAATAGAAGTGACTCATATTGTAGTGCAGTTATGTCAAGCACGATTGCGAAAAAAGGAAGACCCCGATGCTTTCACAATCCCTTGCACCATTGGAATTTTTAATTATTCAAAGCCCTTGTATGACCTCAGAGTAAGTATATTTACTTCCATATATCGTATTTCACAAGCTAGGGTTGGTGAAACTGCAACCTACCATTATGAAATTATTAATGGGCAACTAGACAATCAAGAACCTATTGGGATACTTTATATTATGCTAGTTAATGTCAAACGGTTCATCTTCTCGACTGACTTTGATATCATTGATTGTACATTAGATCATGAAATCCCTATTTTTCTCGGAAGGCCATTTTTAGCTATTAGGAGGGCATTGGTGGATGTGGAGTGCGGTGATATAAATTTTGCCTAAATGATGAAGAAGTTTCTTTAAATTTATGCAAGTCTATGAAAAAACCAATGGTCTTACAAGTGATTTCAGTGATCGATGCCATTAATGATGAGGTGTTGCAATATATTAATGTGAGTTTGGTGAATTGACCCACACTAGTGGGAGTCTTGTGGAATTGTAAAAGTGATCAAGTTGAAGCATTTGATGAAGTGGTTTCATATTTAACAGGGCTTGGATCTGACACCAAGACCTGGTAAAGTTGGACCTTGATCTAAAAAATCATGAGAGTCCACCCGCAAAGCCATCCATCCTTGAGCTACCTCAAATTGAATTGAGCCATTGCCGCCACACCTTCGATATATATTCTTGGGTGATGGTGACACTTTGCATATAATTATTGTAAGTGATCTCAAACCCTACCAAGTGGAGGCTTTGATATTGATAGTTAAAAAGTTCATTCATGCCATCGGATAGTCAATTGCGGATATCATAGGCATATTTCTCGGCATTTGTTCCCACAAGATCAAGCTAAAAATAGATCATGTACCAAGCATGGAACATCAAGGGACATTAAATGAACCCATTCAAGAGGTAGTAAAGAAACAAATTATAAAGTGGCTTGATGCGGGAGTCATCTATCCAATCTCCAATAGCATATAGGTAGGCCTGGTGCAATGTGTTCTAAAAAAAGGTGGCATTATGGTAGTTTTGAACTAAAAGAATGACCTTGTTCCTATCCAGCTGGTCACGGGATAGAGGATGCACATGGACGACACAAATTGAAGAGGATACACATGGACGACACAAATTGAATTCTTAGACCGAGAAGGACAATTTCCTCATGCCCTTTATGGATCAAATGATAGATAGAATTGGCAAAGTGGGGGTGGTATTACTTCCTAGATAGTTATTCAGGGTATAACCAAATTTGTATTGCCCCGAAAGACCAATAGAAGACAATGTTCTCTTTCCCCTATGGCATATTCACATTTAAACAGATGCCTTATGGTTTGTGCAATGCACTGACAACATTCCAACTGTGCATGCTAGCAATCTTTGTAGATATGGTTAAGGATATGATGGAAGTCCTCATGGATGATTTCTCGATAATAGGAACTTTATTTGTGTAATGCCTTGAGCTTCTAAGCAAAGTTCTTGAGAGATGTATGGAAACCAACCTTGTCATCAATTGGGAGAAATGTCATTTTATGGTCAAGAAGGGTATTGTCTTGGGTCACAAGACCTCGGGGAAGGGCATACAAGTTGATCAAGCTAAAGTAGAGGTAATTGTCAAGTTACCCCTCCTTCCTCTATAAAAGGTGTTTGAAGTTTCCTTGGGCATGCCGAGTTCTATCAGTGATTTATTAAGGGCTTCTCCAAAATCGCTTATCTAATATGAAAACTCCTTGAAA
The DNA here is from genome assembly GCF_002878395.1 of Capsicum annuum. Classification (NCBI taxonomy): domain Eukaryota; kingdom Viridiplantae; phylum Streptophyta; class Magnoliopsida; order Solanales; family Solanaceae; genus Capsicum; species Capsicum annuum. The sequence continues at coordinate 193,609,566 of NC_061113.1, forward strand.
AGAAGGAAAAGTTTAATTTCTATGATCAATGCTTGAAGTCATTTAATTATCTCAAGGAGTTACTCATATTGGTTCCCATCATTGTGGCTTTAGATTAGTCATCTCTATTTGAGGTAATATGTGATACAAGCGGAATTGCATTAGGGGCAATGTTGGGTCAATGCAAAGAAAATTTATTTCATCCAATCTATTATGCAAGAAATACCTTGAATAATGCTCAACATAACTACACGGCTATAGAGCAAGAACTATTGGAGGTGGTATATGCTTTTGAGAAGTTTCATGCCTATTTATTAGGCACTAAAATAGTGATGCACATGGATCATGTCACTCTAAAATACCTCATGGTGAAGAAAAAACCTAAAACACACTTGATTAAATGGATCTTGCTCTTGCAAGGGTTTGATTTTGAGGTAAAGGACCGAAAGAGTTGCGAAAACCAAATGGTCGACCTTATTTCATGCCTTGAAGATAATCATGAAAAGCATGGTGAGATTGATATTGACGACGTCTTTCCCAATGAGCTAGTCATGTCAATCTTGGGGAATATTGAACCATGATATGCCGACTATGCTAATTATGGGGTGAGTGGTGTACTCCCTGACAAAACTCAAATTATACATCAATTTAAGTGCAAGACGGTCATCGTCAATATATTTACCCAACTTTTGAGTCGAGGTCGAATCCACGAGGTACAATGTGAGTGGCAATCAAATTAGCCTGGAATAATAAATACTTGCTAAATTCAAACCTACAGTACAAGAAGATAAAAAAATGGGGGTTTGGAAAATATCACAACTAATATTTCTTTTTGGGATTTTCAAGAATTAATTCGATGCTATGAATAATCAATTAGGCACGGATCTTGGGATTATGTTTTCCTAGGGGAAACTTATGCGTGGGCATGTGATAACTTGATGCAAATTCTAAATGTTGGTGACGTGGTAGGCTATATTGGAAATCCTTGAGGCTAGTTTGTTAACTAAACCTCAAGGTTTTCACTCATTGACCCTTTCGAGTACCTAATGAGTGCTTCAATCGAAACCACCTAATACCTCAATTAGACACCCCTATTTCTAGGATGGTTCCCTAAGTATAGTTACTTCATAATCACTCTTATGTCTAAGATAGTGAAAATTAGAAAACTAAACCTAATAATTATCTACTATTGCCTTGGTTCCCACATACCTTTTTCAAGGATGATAAGGGTTCCTATAGTTTATCCAAATACCTCTTTCAAGGATGGTTTGAGCTTTCAAGAGCTTGGAATTTTCATCCATCAAACCCATTTGGGTATTTGGAGCTCACCTATAAATCCCAACCAATTTACTGAAGCAATAGTAGAACCCAACATCACAAACTAGTAAATGCACAAGCAAATCATACCCCACACATATTTACACCTTAATTTATCTTGGGTGTATTTATACTCCTAAGCAGCATAACTTACCATATTTTAGCTAAGTTTAGAGAACAAAGTGTCTAGTTTCTTATGTTTTTACTCTACTTCTATGTAATTGAGCTAACCGATGTGATTAGCATAATTTCAGGTATTAATGAGGTAGATGGAAACATAATGGGACTATGAAATGTGGATGGCATATAACACAAGAGAGAGTAGCAGTCTGGACCAAATGTGGTGCCTATAAACTATGTCCAAGACTAATTTGTCATTTAGAGTTAGTTTAGGGACTTAGAAGGAAATTATGAGGGAAAAGTTATTAAAACTACTTGATGCTGAAAAGTGACGTATTATTCATTATTTTGTATTATTTTTGCACTGAGAGGGGAGACTTAGCATGAAGGGAGAAACGCAACTTCTTCTTCTCCGTCAAGATTGTGTTTACTTTTTGGTATGATAAATATTTCTATTGTGATTCTTGTTTTAATCATGAGTAGCTAAGTTTATTAGTTAGGGTTATGCAAGCCTTGTAGCATACAATCTATTACTTTGGGTTTTTGAATTCATTATGCATTGATTTGCTTACATCATACTCTCTTCGTTTATTTTGAATTCTCATGGTTGCAAACATAAAGGATGTATCTTAAAACTCAACTTGTTCCATAGAAAGGTTGAGGTTAGGAAAAGAGAGTGGTGACCAGAAAATAGGATTTCCAACCCCTATATGTTAATGCCTTAACAGGATGAACTACTTGGAGATTTTGTATTGCTTTTGTAAACACTTTTAATTTGAGAGAACTAAAGTGAATTAGTCCTTGATGGTTGAGAAACACTAGGATTATGTTATTAAATACAATACGTTTCTCTGTAAGCACGATGCATGTATGAATTCGTAAAGCCCATAGTTAGAAAGTATTGAAAATTACAAGGTAGACATAACCCTAGCTTGCTATTTCTCTGAATTTGAATACGACTACATATATCTCATCTTGTTAAACTAAAACCATTAATTTGTGAACTCAATCAAATTCCCCCCTTTTATTTTACGGAAACAAATGATGAAAAGTCAGCTAATCTACATACAAATTAATTATCACCATATTCCCTGTGGGATTCGAGCTCAACCTAGTTGGGTTATATATTTGACAACAACTGATTACACTCTTGTAAGAGAGTTGTAATTTGGGCGTATCACTAATCTAGCATAATTCCAACAGGAAGAACTAGATACACATAGAAATAGTAAGAAAGATATACCAAATGACCTCCATTGATTAGATCTATGAAAAGCTAAGTGAATGTTACTTTAAACTTTGAATATCCATAAATATTCAATAGGAGTTAGCTAATCCTTCACTTGGAAGCTACTCCAATGTATTCTTCACCCAAAATTAATATAATATTTTCTTCTCCAAGTATAGAGGCTAAGAACTAGAACAATGTTCAATAATTCGAAATTGTAGAATGAATGATGGAATGATAGGGTTTGAGTCTTATTTAAGGAAAATTTGGGGATAGTTGTGTGAATTTACATCCTTGCCCTTAGGCTGATTTTCTACTAGGTTGCGATCACACCAGTTTTTTCGTGATCGTGCCTATCACGACTTCGGGTAATGCCACATGATCATGGTATTTTTATCATCCTGACTAACCACAACCGCAGTTTGAGAACCGCGATCGCAATAACTGAGGCCATGTTCTACTCCAGGTATTCTTCTATACTTGTTTTCTCCCTTTTGTTCCCCTTTTAGCTTTAATGTACATCTTTCCATCTTATCAACTTGGTGCCTGTAAAATATGAATATTAGTGCATTTAATCACAAATTATGTCTCACTTATTCATTCAAAGTATGTTAATGTGCATGAATGTGGAGTATAATTGAGTGGTAGATTCACCACTCATCAATACCCCCAACTTAAAGCTTTGCTTGTCCTCCAAAAACACTACCGCTTAATTTGAGAAAATGGACATTTATGCCCAAAATAGATGACCCAATGATCACATTGACTTTAAGCTTAGTCACCACTACAAGTAGCACTTTGCATATTGGCCAAGCTATTCTCACTTCACCCCTCTACATAAAACCAATTATCTAAGGATGCAAAAGACTTCATAAAACAACAATGCAATAACAACCAATACTTAAGAAATGACTCACTTTTGACCATCAGTAAGCTATACTCCTTTTGCCTCATTTCTTAGAAGGTGACAAAATCACCTAACTCAACTTGTTCATGTGCCTCGTCACTAGAAGAAAATTTCACACACCAAACTATCAAGTATGCAACAAAGAATTTTAAGTGAAAAACTCTCTTCCTCACAAGAACTCTCTATGCTAACAAGTGTTATACATAGACTTGCCTCCTTTTTCAATCGCCACTACAATGAAAGCAAATGGTTGGAGATCTCAAAGGTCTTATTGAGCTTGTAACACAGGTTTGGGTTAGGGTAGGATATCATTTAGGAACAACATAGTTACACCCTCCTTGAATATCTACATCACACTATTTGGTCAATCCTTTGACTATGGGCCACGTCCCTTTGTTTTCATTCCTTTGGTTACACAAATGCCTACTATTGCTTCCTTGTTTTATCCATTTTCTTTCTTTTCTTTTTCTTGCAAATTTTATGCAATTACTTCCTCTGTTGGGTCCTTTTTTTTCTTATTCATTTGTTTCAATGCTTATGCACATAGGCATTCACTAACACTTCGTGGCCCAAAGTTTCTTTCTTTAATCTTTACCACTCCCAACTTAGGCTTTTTGCCCCAAGTTGCATTTCTAAGTTCAAAGAGGGTATGGTTCAAAAGAGGGATAATAATTGAATGGATCATGGTTGGTAAAGTATTTGCCAAAGAAAAGAGTAAAGGCTCAAAGTGGGTGACTAGAGATAACATTTATGCACGGGTAGACTTTTTAGGCTAAAGTGGGCTTCCAAAAGTCACAAAGATGGCCTAAGATCATTTCTCCAATCAAATACAATCAAAATTATCCTTGAGAGACTAATGAGGCAAGTTTGAGATGACACAAGTAAACATGAAATTTAATCAAACAAACTCACCGCACATGGCATGTGAACTCGCCAAGGAGGCTCAACTTCCCCTCATGTAAGATGCAAGCATAGAGTATCTATCAATATGTATAAGCCAAAGATTTGGGGTCACAAAAAGACAAAAAAATTTCTTACAAGGTTGCTCATGTCCATGCCCTTGATTTGTGAAAAAGTTTTTGGAGGGAGGGGGTTACTTGTTTTGTATTTGCACCACGCACAATTTTCTAACTTATGACAACAATCCAAACCTCTGTCTTCAAATTTATCTCAATATGGGAAAAAAAAAGCTATATGGCTACTTAGACTTCACCAATGGCAAGAGTGCAATCCCAAATTCGCAATGCTACAGGTACTCAGACTTTCCTTGCATTTATGACCTTGATGATCTAAATTCAAAACCCAATCATGACGCTTTCCCTTTAAAAATATCATCGCTTACTCTATCATAGGGAAAAACTCGTTATGCATCACCATAATCAAAATAAAACTAAGTAAAAAAAAAACTAAAAATCAAAATAAAATGACTAATGCATGAAATATAAGCACCATTAGAGTGCCCAAATGTATCAATCCAAAAACAAAATAAAAATCATCCACAATGTCATCAAAACAATACCAAAAATATCCAAAAATGTATCAAAATAGTATAGATGCAAAAACAAGCACCCGTATATAAAGAGATAGCAGTGTCCTCACTGTATAAGCAATAAAGCAAGGGTAAAAGGCTGTTTCCTGAATCTATCTCAAGAGCTGCTCTCTCCTAAAGACTCCATATCAGCTCTATCAGCATCAACATCTGACCAGTCAGTTGGGGCCTCATCATCACTCACGACCCTGGGAGAAGGTAGCTTTTCATGAGGTTTCAAGACCTTCCATAGGACCTTGACCCCTTTCCATATTTTGCTGAAGAACTTATCTCTCTTTTTCTCCCTTTTTTTCATCTTATCATGGGAGATATGAAGCTCTCTGTGAGACTCTACCAGTACTAAATATGCCCTATCAAGCCTAGAAACTATAGCTTTCTTCTTCTTCTTTTCCTATCAATATTTTTCATAGTCTGAGCAGGACATAAGAGTGATGCCTGGTGGATGAATCTCCTGGCCCCTATGATAAACACAATACTAGCTCCTTGATTTCCTGAATATCAATACCAATGTCTTACAGGGGCCCAGCAGCAGATGGTCTACAAGATTCAGGCTTCTCAATTATCGACTTACCTAAGTCAACCTTTCTTTTCTTACTTTAGCTAGGTGCGCTTTATCCTCAAATTTTGAGTGGAGTGATATGGGGGCTGGGTTTCACCCTGGTATCTATGGGATACTCCTCTAACTTGGCCCTCCTGCACAGTTCAGTTATAAGAGAAGGAAAGGGAGGAAGTATACCACCCTGAATCTTTAAATGCCTCAATTCTTCAAGTATAATCTGGCCCACGTTCAGAATAATACTAGACATTAGAAAGGCTACCATGTGAGCTCATAAATCAATGACAAAGGTCATATGTGTGCAAGGTGAAACTCTACTGGAAATAATGCTCAACCAAATTCTGGACTCTACTGTGAAGGCGTGCATGGAGACCCTTTTTTGGAGGCAGCCCAGGAGACCTCTCTGTTAGGGCATAGTATGCCATTTATCCAAGGGCCTGGCTCATAGCCTTTAGCTTGGAAGTCCGTTATGTCTGCATTTGAAAGAACATAAACTTCATTTACTTGTTTTGCACCAAAACACACTTCCTTCCCCCTAATCATCATTACAAGGTTTGGGAGTAAGACTACACTGAGATTCGAGTAAAACTCTCACACCCAATGTTGATTAACCTCATAGGGGTCTGGGGTAAATCATATCCACCCAGAAGCATTAAGCCTATTAAAGAATCCTGGGTACTGCTCTGGCACCTTATCCATGGAGATGCCTCTCTCTAGAAGTAGTTTAGCCCTTGGAAGGTCACTGTAATACTGGCTGTGACATTCTAGAGCCATGACATGGACGTGGTCATAGTATTCCATGTTGAGTACCTATAGGCAACATAATCCAGACCATTATTAGAAATTTCACACCAAAAACTCATACGACAATGTTGTAATTGGTTTTGGGGGTGAGAAATGGACATGCAGAAATTTTGGACTCAGATAAAAGTTGGTCTCAGTTATGGAAATCGTGGGCCTTTCACTGCGGTCGTGGACCATTGACCATGATTTCAAGTGGTTCCGATGACCTTGAACACGGTAGCTGGGACCATTTTTGACAAGTTTCTGCACATCACCAAGACAGTAAATTTTAAACCCAAAATAAGTTCCAATTTATCAATTCTCATTATGCTCATGAAACTTAAACCCTCAATGCTAAATTATAGCCCTCAAAACTCAAATGTACTAACATGGATTTTATTGGGGCAATTAATCAATCATATGGTGTACACATGAATTCTATCATTTATAAGCCTAAATCCAGGTACTTAAGACTTCCCCTTTAAAGTGTAAACCGACTACAATAGTTAACCACCATAATAACCACACATAAACATGGATTTAGCATTGAAAACACTATTGTAGACCTTTACTAAAATGCAATTCTAAGCCTATAACAACATCAAAACAAAGGAGTTTGGACCACTTATAATATTATATGATGAAGATGAATCGAAATGAACTATGTGGAAACTCAACAAATACTTCAGCCTTAGAGAATTTTGAGAGAATTTGAAAAAGAGGCATGAGGGAGAATAGGTAGTCTGACAGTCTTTTAAACTGTATTAGCCGTAATTGAGGTCAACAGCTTGACATTATGGAGATTCGACCACCGCGATCACGACAACTGAGACCAATTTTAAGTCCTCTGCATTCCCCTGCTCAGTCCAAATATAATAACTTAATACCTTTCCCTTTTCAAGTTCAATCAATACTCCTTCTAGCACCAACATTTCATGGATTATGCATGAACAAAAACAAAACTAAAATGTACTCTATCATGCATAAATGAAAGGTTACAAGCCATTTTTGTGAAATGATAGGTTCTTCCCTATCTCTTATGGTAAGGCACCCGTCCTACTATCATTTTTGTTTCCAGTTAGAAGATTTGAATCTTGATCCCAACTTTCGCTTACTTTGAGTTGAGCGGCAGGGACAGAAGATTCAAATCTTCTAAGGCGAAGATAGATAGAGGTAGGGACATGACAAAGAAGCTTCTATCTCGCCACTTTAAAGACTTAAACCTTTTACTCAACTTCTCATCAAACTTTCAATTTGGTTTCTTGGGTAAGGATTAAACATTAATAGGCCATTAGTTGAATATCAGAAGTTGGACTCCTTGGACTTGGAGTGCGGGTTGCCATGTGATCATTAGGAATATCAAACTCTAAAATATAGGGGTGGTGCTCCTTCTTCCCAAAATCTATCATTTTCTTGAGTGGATAGATTTTTATCAAATCCACCAAGCACAATATTAAAAAATGGTTTGAATGAGGTCCATTCCCTAATTCCAAAATTACATCCCTTTTAGCATTCTCACTCGAGTTGGGCTAGATTCTTCATAAGAGATTTACTTGGCTTCTTCTTCTGACTCTAGCACTATTTCATCACTTTTGACATCTTCAAAAATATGTTTTTCAGTTGGTTGGAAAATCTTTGAGTATTTTTTGCTACCAAACTCATCATTTACCACATATCTGGTTTCTCTTCTTGATTCACCTCTTCTTGAGATGTGGGCAAGGTGATGGTATTTACAAGATTTGTTTCCTTGCCCATTTTCTTATCTTGGTGATCTCATATTTACATGCCCCCATGGATTGATATATGTCTTGTATATTCTCTCCCATTGTAGTTACCCGATCCAAAATAGTTTAAAGCATTGCTTTATAACTATTGGACTTGGCTTATTGTTCTTCCCTTGTCAGATCATGATCCCTGTCAAACTTATATGAAGAACTAGCAACCGGGTTAGCATAATAGGAAGAGGGGGAATTTAGACATTCACTACAATATCCATCTCAACTACCACATAAAATACATACATACTCCCAATAGGATCGACATAGAGATTCCATCTCTCTCCAGAGAGCATATCTACAATCTCTCAGAAAGTGAGATTCGTCATAATATGGACGTGGATCGTCAAGATAGGACTTCCAACTACCAAAATCATAGTAGTCCTGAGATTCTATAGAGAAAAGTAAATAAAAGTAAAAATCTACCTAACACAATAAACAAAATAAAATCACAAACACTTATTTACAAATTTGAATTCAAGCGAGTAAGCTAAAATTCAATACTAACTCACTATGCCAAATTATTCCCCAACAACTATGCCATTTTTGAAAACGCTTAACTTACATGTCAATTTAAGTACAGGGTAGTTATCGTCAATATATTTACCTAAATTTTGAGTCGGGCTCGAATGCACGAGGAACAATATGAGTGACTATAAAATTAGCTTGGAACAATGGATACTTGCTAAATTCAATTCTAGTGTGCAAGAAAATAAAATATTGGGGGTTTGGAAAATATCACAACTAATATTTCTTTTTGGGGTTTTCAAGTATTAATTTGGGGCCACGAATAATAAGAGTCTAATCAATTAGGCATGGATCTTGATATTATGCTTTTCTAGGTGCAACTTATGCATGGGTGTGTGATGACATGATGCAGATTCTAAATGTTGGTGATGTGGTAGGTTAGATTGGAAATCCTTGAGACTAGTTTGTCAACAAAACCTCAAGGGTATGACTCATTGAACCTTTCGAGTACCTAATGAGTGCTTCAATCAAAACCACCTAATACCTCAGTTAGATACCTCTATTTTTAGGATGGTTCCCTAAGTATAGTCACTTCATAATCACCCTTATGTCTAAGATAGTGAAAATTGGCAAACTAAACCCAATAATTGTCTACTATTTCCTTGGTTCCCACATACCTTTTTCAAGGATGATGAGGGTTCCTATAGTTCACCCAAACCCCTCTTTCAAGGATGGTTTGAGCTTTTAAGAGCTTGAGATTTTCATCTATCAAAACCCATTTGGGTATTTGGATTTTTCACCTACAAATCCTAACCAATTTACTAAAGCAATAGTAGAACCCAACATCACAAACTAGTGAATGCATAAGCAACTCACATCCCACACATATTTACACCCTAATCTAGCATAATCCCAAGAGAAAGAACTAGCTACACATAGAAATAGTAGTAATATATACCAAATGACCTCCATTGATTAGATCTATGAAAGACTAAGTGAATATTACTTCAAACTTTGAATATCCACAAATCTTCAATGGGAGTTAGCTAATCCTTTACTTGGAAGCTATGCTAATGTATTCTTCACCCAAAATTAATACAATATTTTCTCCTCCAAGCATGGAGGCTAAGAACTAGAGCAATGTTCAATAATTCAGAATTGTAGAATGTATGATGGAATGATAGGGGTTGAGTCATTTTTAGGGAAAATTTGGAAATAGTTGTGTGTATTTACATCTTTGCCTTTGGTCTGATTTTCTGCTAGGCCGCGATCGCACCTGTTTTGTCGCGATTGCGGGCAAGGCCACATGATCGCGCCTATCATGACTGTGGGAAATTTCATATGATCATGAAATCTTTACCACATTAATTGACTGTGATCAAGGTCTGAGGACTATGATCGTGATAACTAAGGCCATGTTCTGTTCTAAGTCTTCAGCTTTACTTCTTTGCTCCCTTTAGTTCCTTTTTAGCTCCAATCCATATTTTTCCATCTTATCATCTTGATACCTACAAAATATGAATATTAGTGAATTTAATCACAAATTATGTCTTAGTTATTAATTCAATGCATAGTAATATGCACATATGTTGAGTATAATTGAATAGTAAATTCACCACTCATTACTCCCCGAAGAGCTTAGTTATTATTAAAGGAAGAAGTTTTTGTTTGATGTAAAGAAGTATTTTTAGGAAAAACCCTTCTTATTTTGGGAATGTGCCAATGGTATGATTCGGCGTTGTGTTATGGAAGTCAAAATAAAAGACATTCTTGAAACATGTCACTTCTCTCATTTCAGTGGTTACCATGGGGGGATTCGAACCACTGCCAAAGTTTTTTTATGTGGTTATTATTGGCCCACCATTCATTGATATGTCGTTGAGTGGGTCAAAGCATTCCATCAATGTCAAATGTAAGGTGGCATTTTGAGAAGAAATGAAATACCCCTTAAACCCAATCTTGAATCGAACTTCTTCAAATATGGGGAATTGTTTTTATGGGCCCTTTTGTGATATCCTTTGGTAATAAATATATATTACTGGCATTTAATTATTTCTTAAAATGGTTAGAGGTTTTTTTCCTTTTCGAACAATGAGAGCAAAAGAGTCACTTTCTTCTTGAAAAAATACATTTTTACAAGATTCAAAATGCTGTGAGCCATTATTAGTGATGGAGGATCACACTTTTGCAACTGGGTTTTTAGGGCTCTTCTTAACAAATATGGGGTGAATCATAAGGTTGATACCCTATATCACCACCAAACAAATGGCTAAGTCAAAGTATCCAATCTTGAAATCAAAGCTACCCTTGAGAAAATCATAAATGTAGGCTGAACTACTTAGGCAAAGCAACTTGATGAGGTGCATTGGGCATATAGGATAGACTACAAAACCCCAATTGGTATGTCCCCCTACCAATTGGTGTTTGGGAAGGCATGTCACTTGCCTATCGAGCTTGAGCATAAGGCTCTGTAGGCATTGAAGAGGTTAAATATGAATTGGAAAAAAGCTTCCAAGTAAAGGATCATTAAACTTCATAAGTTGGAGGATTTTCGACTCAAGGCCTATGAAATTTCCACTTTATATGAGGAGAAAATAAAAAAGTGGCATGATGCTAAGATCCTAAGATTAGAATTTCATGTAGGCGATAATGTACTCCTCTACAGCTCTCGTTTGAAGCTTTTTCTGAGAAAGCTTCATTACAAGTGGTCGGGTCCCTTTATGATTTCGAGTGTATACCCCAGTGCTATCAAAATAGAGACCCTGAGAAAAAGGAATTCATAGTAATCAGGTCAAGGTTGAAACACTACAATGTAGGTGGCCTTGGGGTGGCCAAGGTTGTGTTTCTGCATTTGAAAGATCCTCAATGTTGATAAAGAAGCATCGTTCTACATCATTATATCAAGCGCTTTATCAGAGGCAACCCATCGGTTGCATGTTTAATGAATTTTTGATGTTTAGTAGGTATTTTGACACAAGTTGGAAGTCCAAAAAATTAGGAAATTGGCATTTGTGCAAAAAAATAGAGAAAAACAGAGGAAAATCTATCTCAATTACTGTGACTACAATAAATGGATCGCGATCATGGTCTCACGATTATGAAAAATCCAATCACAATTGCGCTAGTATAGAAGATTGCAATGTTGCTGCCTAAGGGAGCCTTTTCTAACCCTTCTTATGCTTTTATATTCTGCAGTAAAGGCACTTTAACTCTCTAAGTTGGTGGAGTTTGTGTGTGTGTCCAGGTCTCATAATCTAAGTCTCACCTCAAGCATAGAGATTTTTCTTGTCAGATGAGCATTTTTCTATGATAGATTGAGTGACGACATTCTTAGGGAAAAATCATCGTGTTTAGGTTTTGAGCTATAGATGCAGGGTAAGTCTTAGTGGCAATCTTGTATGGTGTAAATGTAAAGCAAGCAACCCCATTCGTCCAAAAATTTATTTGTGAAAACAAAGGGCATGGATGTAAATAATTTTGTAACAACACTTTACCTCTTCTTGTGACTCCAAAGTCCTTAGTTGGTAGTGTATGGTAAATAGCTCCTTTTGTCTCTAGTAAAATATGCAATTGAGCCTCTTTGAAAAGTTTGCATGTCATGTACGATGAGTTTAGTTGTTTAACTCTCATGCTTACTTGTATTATCTAGAACTTACCCAGTTAGTCTCTCAAAGCTAATTATGATTATGCTTGGTTGGTGAAATGATCTTAGGCCTTTTAGTGAACATGGAAACCCACTTTAGCCTAAAGAGCCTACCCGTACATAAAATAGTATCCCTAGTCACCCATTTAAGCCTTTGAACCTTACTTTGGCAACTGCATTACAAACCTTAAACCATTTGAATTTACCCCTCTTTTGAACCCTATCCTCCTTGAACTTAAAAATTAAAACACCCTGGGTTTCCGGCGCTTAGAAAATTTCCTGAATTTCTAGTCTCTAGATAGAATACAACTGGTGGAAATATCTCATACACTAGGATACGAGTGGTACGGGTTAGTCATATGCTGAGTAGTATTGGTTGGTAGGTTGGATTTGGTTTTTAGAATGGGTACGTCTTGGGTGTTATGAGTCGTAATGGTGGATACGGGTTGTTTGGTTACCTAAGTTAATCTTAGGATTAGTAATGTAAGTTGGAGCTGAGTATGAGTGGCTAACGAAGATCCTTAAGCTAGGGTATGAATCGTATCATTGACTCGTATGGTGGTCAGTGTTTAATCCTCTTGGGGTTTTATTCTTCCAGGGGTACGGATCATGAGTAATAGTCATCCACTTAGATATGACATAGTTTGGGAGGTGAGTCATACCTTGGATAGTATTGGGTCTAAGAGAGATGGCCTTGGGTCTGAGTGGTGGGTACCACTTGTATTGGAGGGTACGACTGGTATGAATAGTCAAATCCACATGATGAGATTTTTGGGAGTTTAAGTGAAGGTAATTTGGACATTTTCCCACTTTACCTAATAATTCCCCATGACTTATATTATGTTGGGAGGTTATTTGCCCTATTGTTCTAATCATTAACACTTAGAAACTTCTCTTAAACACTCAACGATTCTTTATAAGGCTTTTGGGTAAAGGAAGGCTAGGGTTTCATCCTAAGGATTAATTTGGGGCTTGTGATGGTGAATTCTTCCTATCAACTTCTTAGTTTAAGGCATGTTCTCTTCCCTTATTTTTAGTTCTAATTAAAGGCAAGGTATTATACAATGTTTTCATAGATTGATCATTATATGGTTTTAGATTTTCAAATATAATTTGGGGGTTTTGGTTAAAAATCCTTGGTTATGATTTTCCCATGTTTTAATTATGCTTTTATATAATATAATGGTGGCTTTGAATAATTGGTTGCCTGGGAATGGTTATTTGGTAATTTGCTTTGGTTTTGGAAATACTATGCCCCCAATATGTTTGATAAAATGCCTATGAAAATATTTTCACTATATTATTGGATTCTAATGGAACTATTTCATGGTTTAAACTTGCTAATGGAACCTGAAATTGTTTAATTGGTTTGGAATGGTTAAATAGAATTGTTTGGTTTAATAAACATCCTTGTGGGGTACAATAGAATCCCCAAAGTAAACTTGTTAATAGTACACTTATGGGGTACATGAGACTCCCCCAAGCAAACATAATGGAACACTTATGGGGTACATGGGACTCTCCCAAGAAAACATAATGAAACACTTATAGGGTACATGGAAATCCCCTAAGTTAACTCGATAAATGGGTACACGGGAATCCCTTAACCTCTTAAGGTTTGGCTAAGGGCAATAATTGCAAGTTATAGTCGGTATGACGATTCCACTATTAATAGCCTTGGTTAATAATAAATGGAATAATGGATTGGTTGGTTGGAAATAGTTTTAATTAGGAAATAGTGAAGGGGTATGATGGCTAACTATGATAGTGGGAGTTCAATGAACGAACACTGGAAACTCATGTTTGCCAACAAGAGGGGTCGGGCATGGTAACCCTTTTATGATACTATAAGGTACTCGAGAATCTTCCAAGTACATTGTACATATGTATCATAGAGGGTGAGGGTACTTGAGAATCCTTTACTCTTATGGTATCTTTGATTCATGTGGCTACACGTATCAGGGCCCGTTCAGGGGGTTATACTAGACCCATATAGCTCATGGGTGGTTAAGGACGGTTAAGCTATCAATACCTAGGTTAATGGTTTTAAACACATACTAAACCCAGTTCCCTTTCTCGCTATGGTTATATATATGTATGGTTTATATACATATGGTTGGTTTGCTTGGTTTTACTAGTTGACATTGTTTTATCCTTATCCTGAGTTTATGCTAGTGTTCACCCGCTAACCCATCTTCAGGCGGCTGTATTCCTATGCAATAAAGGAACCATCCATTCTACCCCTCCTTCTTAGATGTTAGACATTTGGGATTAGCTACTGGATTGAAGTGGTGAGCTTTCATCTTTCAGAAGGCTCCATTTCATGGATGTTATTTCATACTTTGGTTCATTTATGGATATTGGTTTTGGCTATGGTTAGGGGGATGTCTCGACTGGATTTTAGTATTTGTTTGACTAGAGACTTTTGTAGAACTACTATAGATTAGTATGGGCGGGATCGATATTAGTGTCAGCCTTGGTCTTGGCATTGGTATTGGGGTTGATACTGTAGGACTAAATTTCTCATTGTTCCATCCTCTTTTATTCTGGGATTATATTTAATTATTATGTAACTCATATGGTTATGGTTTGGTTGGTTTATCTATTGGTTGGGTTCGAACGGTTGAACTCGGTTGGGTCTATCTCAAAAATAGACTTATCCCAGAGTCTGTAATTTGGATAGCTACACTACCTTGTTATATATTCAAAATTCAACCAACTCAGGGCGGGCGACTGGAGGTTGGGTTGGGGAATGGGGGTGCTCTCCGATCTCGATCAGACTTGGGATGCCCATTACGACAAGGCCCTGGGTCGTGTCATGTCAAGTTAGTATCAGAGCTTTAGGTTCATGTTCAATTGGGAGTCCACAAAGCTATGTTTAGTAGCGTCTCTTTTAAGGATGTGTAGCGCGCCACACTCATAAGAGCGAGGCTATAGAACATTTAGGAATGTTTTACTTTCTTGGTATTCTATTTTCAAGCTTGGAGTTTAAGTCTTGGAATTTTCTCTAATCCTTATTTATTTGCTTTTCAAGTCATGCCTCATCGATCTGGAACATAAGACAATCCTTCTGTCCCATCTGGGGATGATATTAATGGAGTATGCCCTACCCCTGTAGTTCCCATTCGATCTCAGGGTCCTATCCCTTATTGTTCTAGAGTTTCTCCAATTTGCTACTAGTCCTCCTTCAGGTGAGGTGACTAATATGGAATTTCTTCAGTTGATTCATACTATTTCTTAGTTGGCTGCTGCTCTGACTAAGTGGTATGTATCTAGTGTTCTATGTGCTGAGGCCACAAGGGTTAGTCAGTTCATGAAAATAAATCTTTTTACTTTTACTGGTGTGAAGGTGGAAGAGGATACTTAGGGTTACTTGGATGAAATAGAGAAGATATATAGAGTGACGCAGGCCACTAACATGGAAGGGGTGAATTCCGCAGCTTGTCATCTCAAAGATATTACGTGCTATTAGTATGAGGAGTGGGATAGGGATAGAGGTGATGTTAAGGAGTTGTTTTTATAGTTGGCTTTTTCTAATACTTTTCTGGATCACTTCTTTCCTTAGGAGCTGAGGAAAGAAAAGTTGGAGGAGTTTGTGGATCTTAAGTAGGGAAAGATAACTGTCAAGGAATATGCCTTGAAAATTCATCAGCTATCAAGTTATGCTCTAGATTTGGTATCTGTATGAGAGCGAGGGTAGTTCACTTTTAGGATAGACTGCCTTCCTAATCAAGGATATAGATATTTCATGTTTTGTTATTCACATGCAACAGGTGGAGAATGAAAAGAGAAAATATGCAGAGTTTACGGAAAGATAGGGTAAGAGAAACAGGTTCTCTGAGCAGGGAGGTGCTCAGCACTAGGGTAATTGGGATGGCGACAAATGGTCCAAGAAGAAATGGGGGACTTCTAGTTCTTTTTTTTCTGCTAGCGCTACTTACTCAAAGCAGTCGGGTGACAGGCGTTAGCAAGATGGTGATAATTTTTGGGCACAAGGTGCCCTCAGCTGAGTGGGGGACAATAGCTTCTTCGTGTCCTCCTTGATTGTTTTATGGTCATCTTTATTAGGGATTTTGTGATAAAGGGAGGGACAGATACATTAAATATGGTCAGCCAGGCCATATGCTCAAAAGTTGTTCGGTTGATAAGGGTGCTTCGGGAGCGGTCAATGCTCCGATTGCTTCATCTTCTACTTCTGCACCTAGTGGTGCTGCTTCTATATTTGCTCATACTTTTGGTACTGACACAGGCCAGAATAGGTTGTATGCTCTTGCATATCAGCAGGAATCTAGGCATCACCTGATGTTGTGACTGGTAGGTTACAAATCTTTTCTTGTGATGTGTATTGTCTGCTTGATCCAGGGTCCACTCTTTCCTATGTGATCCCATATGTGCGCTGTATGTTTTGATTTTTGTCCTGAGGTTGTTTCAGATCCTTTTCTTATTTTTACCTAGTAAGTGACTTGGTTATTACTAAAAGAGACTATATGGGGGTATGGTATCTGTTGGTAGCAAGCAGACCTTGGTAGATCTGTTTGAGTTGGATATTGTAGATTTTGATGTTATTTTGGAGATAGATTGGTTACACTCTAGTTTTGTGTCCTTAGATTATCAGACTCGTAAGGTTGTTTTTACGTTCCTTGGTAAACCAGTTATAGAGTAGGAGGGTGGTTTCCTAGCTCCTATTGGGAGGTTTGTATCTTATCTTAAAGCTCAAAGATTAATCTCCAAAGGGTGTCTTTATCACTTGGTCTGGGTTAAAGATTCTAACTCGAAGGGCCCTTCTTTTCATTCGGTTTCAGTGGTAAATAAGTTCCCAGAGTTCTTTTTGAATGATCTTCCTAGTGTTCCTCCGAATAGGGAAATTGAGTTTGGTTTCAAAAACTCATCCAATATCTATTTTTCCTTACTAAATTTCTTCGGATGAGATAAAGGAACTCCAGAAGCAACCTAAGGATCTTCAGGATAAGGGGTTTATTCATCTGAGTGTGTCCCCATGGGTTGCACCTATTTTATCATGCGCAAGAAGGATGGTTCCCTTTGGATGTGCATTGACTCTCGGTAGTTGAATAAGGTAACAGTCAAGAACAAGTATCCTCTTCCAAGGATAGATGACTTTTTTTATCAATTGCAAGGTGCCAAGTTCTTTTCTAAAATAGACCTTTGGTCTGGGTATCATTAGCTTAAGATTAGGGAGGATAATATCCCTAAGACAACTTTTTGTACTTGGTTTGGGCACTTTGAATTCTTGGTTATGTAATTTGGCTTGACAAATGCCCCACGACATTTATGGATTTAATGAACAGGGTTTTTAGGAAGTTCTTGGATCTTTTTGTCATTGTATTCATTAATAACATCTTGGTGTATTGTAAAAGTAAGGTGGATCACACCAATCACATCCGTGTGGTGTTGCAGACCTTGAAGGAACAACAGTTTTATGCCAAATTCTCCAATTGTGAGTTTTGGTTGAACTCTGTAACTCTCTTGGGTTATATGATTTCTAGTGAGGGGATAATGGTGGATCCTCAAAAGGTGGTTATGGTTACAAGGTGGCCTAGACCCACAACTCCAACAGATATTCAGAGCT
Organism: Capsicum annuum; assembly: GCF_002878395.1. NCBI lineage: Eukaryota > Viridiplantae > Streptophyta > Magnoliopsida > Solanales > Solanaceae > Capsicum > Capsicum annuum. The sequence goes on from NC_061113.1 coordinate 193,627,478, forward strand.
TCTTGGGTTTGGCTGGGTATTATAGGCTATTTGTGGAAAACTTTTCTTTGATAACGGCTCCTTTGACTAAGTTAACTTAGAAGAAGTTAAAATTTTCTTGGTCGGAAGCGTGTGAAGGGAGTTTTAGAATATTAAGGATAAGCTAACTTTGGCTCTGATTTTGACATTGCCTAAAGGCAATGAGGGATTTGTGGTTTATTGTGATATATCTACGGTGGGACTTAGTTGTGTTTAGATGCAGAATAGGAAGGTAATTGCCTATGTTTCCAGGCAGTTAAAGGTGCATGAGGGGAATTATCATACTTATGATTTGTAGCTGTGGGCAGTGGTTTTTACTTTGAAAATAAGGCGGCATTATTTATATGGATTGCACATAGACATATTTTCTGATCAAAAGAGTCTACAGTATGTGTTCACTGAGAAAGAGATATATCTCAGGCAGAGAAGATTCTTGGAGCTTCTTAAGGACTATGATATGAGTCTTCACTATCAACCAGATAAGGTGAATGTTATTGCTGATTCTCTTAGCAAGTTATCCATGGGGAGTTTGTCTTATATGGAGAAGGGAAAGTATGATTGGGGAAGGATATTCACCACTTAGCTTATCTTGGAGTTTATCTCTTAGACTTAGAGAATAGTGGTGTGTTGGTACAGGAACCAGTTAGATCATCTCTCAAAATAGAGATTAAGGAGAAGATAGTGCTAGATCCTATCTTAATGAAAATCAAGAGTGATGTAGTGGGCAAAAGGTAATGGTATTTGAGATTAGTGGTGATGGTACTTTGTCACAACCCATCGGGATAGGACTAAGGCTGTCCAAAGTGGCCAAAAGTCCTATGCAGATGTAAGGTGTAGAGACTTGGAGTTTAAGGTTGGGGATAAGGTATTTCTAAAGGTATCTCCAATGAAGAGAGTAATGCGGTTTTGTAAGAATGGGAAGCTCAGTCCTTGGTTTGTTGGTCCTTATGAGATTTTATGGAAGGTTGGTAATATGGCTTATAAATTGGAGTTGCCTTCTGGGTTGAGCTCCATTCATCCGGTATTTCATGTCTCCATGTTGAGTAAGTGTCTTAGTGATCTTTTTTCATGGTTCCCTTAGAGGTCTTGGGTATCTCAAATTTTCTATCTTATGAAAAGGTCCCAGTTAAGTTACTGGATTGGTAGGTTCATCGATTGCAGACCAAGGATGTGGCCTCTGTTAAGGTTCTATAGTGGAACCATAAGGTGGAAGGGGATACATGGAAATGGAGGAGGACATACAGTCCAAGTATCTACATCTATTTTCTTCTCCGAGAATTCGAGCAGAAGGTATGCATTCTTGAACACATATTTATTTTCTGAGTTTATGAAAGAAAAGATTAATATCTTTGCATCGGTGTTTCCTAACTTAGTTAAAGGTTGGATTGATATTTGATAATTCAAATGAATCGTGCTTATTGTTACCCTACCTTGTCCATTATTCGGGGATAAATGTTCTTGATGAGGGAGACTAAAACACCCTGGGTTTTTGGCCCTTAGAAAATTTCCTGGATATCTTGTCTCTGGATAGGATACGACTAGGGAAAATGACTTATACACTGGGAAACAAGTGGTATAGGTTAGTCGTATACTGACTAGTGTTGGTTGGTGGGTTGGATTTGGTTTCTAGAATGGGTACAACATGGTGGTATGAGTCTTATCGATGTATACAGTTGTTTGGCTACTTTAATTAATCATAGGCCTGGTAACTTAAGTTAGATCTGAGTACGAGTGGCTGACCAAGAGCCGTAAGCGAGGGTACAGATCGTACCATGGACTCATATGGTGGTCAGTGTTCAATTTTCTTAGGATTCTATTCTGCTAGGGGTACGGATCATAGGTACTACTCTTATACATGGATACAACATGGTTTGGGGGTGAATCATACCTTAGACAGTGTTGGATCCAAGGAAAATAGTCTTGGGTATGAATGGTGGGTACCACTCCTATTGGAGGGTACTACTAGTATGGATAGTCATACCCACCTGACGGGATTTTTGGGAGTTTAAGTAAGGGTAGTCTAGACACTTTCCCACTTAACCTAATAAGTCCCCACAACTTATATTCCTTTTAGGAGGTTATTTGCCCAAATTTCTATTCATTAACACTAAGAAAATTCTCTTAAACGCTCTACGATTCACTCTAAGGCTTTTGGGTAAAGGAAGGGTAGGGGTTTATCTTAAGGATTAATTTGGGGCTTGTGTTGGTGATTTCTCTCCATCATCTTCCTAATTTAAGGCATGTTCTCTTCCCTCATTGTTACCTCCAACTAAAGACATGGTTTTATACAATATTTTCATTATTTGATTATTGTATATTTTGGATTTTCAAATATAATTTGGGTATTTTGGTTATAAATGCTTGATTATGGTTTTCCCATATTTTAATTATGATTTTATATGCTTTAATGATGGTTTTGAATAATTGATTGTATGAGAATGGTTATTTGGTAATTGGCTTTGGTTTTGGAAATACTATGCCCCCAATATGTTTGATAAAATGCATATGAGAATGTTTTCACTACATTGTTGGATTCTAATGGATCTATTGCATGGTTTAAACTTGGTAATAGAACCCTAAATGGTTTGGAATGGTTTGGTTTAATAAACATCCTTGTGGGGTGCAATGGAATCCCCCAAGTAAACTTGTTAATGGCACACTTGTGGAGTATATGAGACTCCCCCAAGCAAATATGATAGCACACTTATGGGGTATATGAGACTCCCCTAAGCAAACATGATAGTAACTTGTGAGGTACATGGGATTGCCCTAAGTTAACTTGGTAAATGGGTACACGGGAATCCCTTAACCTCTTAAGATTTGGCTAAGGACAATACTTGCAGGTTATAGTCGGTATGACGATACCACTATTAATAGCCTTGGTTACTAATAAATGGAATAATGGATTGGTTGGTTGGAAATGGTTTTAATTGGGAAATAGCGGGGAGTGTGATAGCTAACCATGAAGGTGGGAGTTCAATGAACGAATACTGGAAACTCATGTTTGCCGACATAAGGGGTAGCTCTTTGCGACCCTTTTATGATGCCATGAGGTACGTGGGAATTCTCTAAGTACATTGTACATATGTTACATGGAGATGCAGATACTTAGTAATCCCTTACTCTTATGGTATCTCTGGTTCATGCGGCTACATGCATCGGGGCCCGTTCAGGTGGTTACACTGGACACATATAGCCCGTGGGTGGTTAAGGATGGTTAAGCTACACATACCCAGGTTAATGGTTTTAAATGCATGATAAACCTATTTTTTTCTGGCATGGTTATATATATATGTATTGTTTGTATGCATATGGTCGGTTCACTTGATTTTACTGGTTGGCATTACGTTATCCTTATCCCGCGTTCATACTAGCATTCACCTACTAACCCATCTTCAGGCAGATGTATCTCCACGTGATGCAGGGACCGACCGTGCTACCCTTCATGCTTAGCTATTAGACATTCGGGATCAGCTATTGGAAAGAAGTGGTGAGCATCCTTCTTTTCGAAATGCTCCATTCATGGATGTTATTTCATACTTTGGTTTATTTATGGATATTGGTTTTGGCTATATTTGGTGGCATGTCCCAATGGATTTTGGTATTTTTTGGTTAGAGGCTTTTATGGAACTACTATGGGTTGGTATGGGTAGGATCGGTATTGGTGTCAGCCTTGGTATTGGCATTGGTAATAGGGTTGATACCGAAGGACTAAATTTCTCAATGTTCCATCCTCTTTTATTTTGGGATTATATTTAAATATTATGGAACTCATATGGTTATGGTCTGGTTGGTTTAGATATTGGTTGGGTTCGGACGGTTGGACTCGGTTGGGTCGGTCTCGAAAATAGTCTTATCCCAGAGTCTATAATTTGGATAGTTACATTATCTTTTTCTATGTTTGAAATTCAGCCAACTCAGGGCAGGCGACTGGAGGTTGGGTCGGGTAATGGGGGTGGTCTCCGATCCCAGTCGGACTTAGGATGCCCATTATGATAAGGCCTCGAGTTGGGTCATGTCAAAAATGCAACTTGAGGCCAAAAGCCTAAGTTGGGTGTGGTGAGTCTTGGAAGAGGTTACCTTGGGCCATGCTATTGTAAGTGATTGCCTAAAAGCGAAGTAAAGAGAGCAAGTAAAAAAAGGAAAAGAAAGGAATTATCAAAAAATGGAAAGGCATAGATTATGAAAAAGAAATAAAGGAAAAGAAAATTCTTTCAAAAATATGGGTGAATCAAGATAGTGAAAGTAGGCACACGTGTAAGTTGAAAATAAATGTAGTGGCATATGGTATAAATTTAATCTAATAGTGTGATGTAGATGATTAAGAAGGGTGTAGTCACTTTTTTCCAAAATGATATCATACCCTTTCCCCAAGCCTACATTACAATCTTGAAAAGTCCTTTCAGTTCTCCAATCAAGTGTGTTCAAGTTAGTGGCGATTGAAAATAAGGGCAAGCATAGAGTAGATACTTGTTCGCATTAAGAGATTCTTTGTAATCGTGAGCACTTTCAATTTAATCCCTTGTTGTATGATAGATACTTTGGTGTGTGGGATTTTCTTTTGTAAGGAGGCATGTAAACTACGTAAAGCGGGTGAAATTGTCATCTTCCAAAAATGAGGCAAATGAGTGTAGATGTGTCACTATTGATGGAGAGTCACTTCTAGAGAGTTAGTCGTTGTTGCTTAATTGTTCTTTAAAGTCTTTTGCATCTTTAAGAATGTGATTTAGTTTGAGGGAAGTTGTGAGAATAGCTTTTCCCATGCTCAAAGTCTAATTGTTGGTGCTAATTGAGTTTGGAATCATTATAATCATTTGGTTGTATGAATGAGTTGATAATTGCATAGGCTCATTGAGTAAAAAGTAGTGTTGCTTGAGGAAAAGCAAAGATTTAAGTTAGGGGTGTTTATGAATGGCAAATTTACCACTCATAGACATCCAAATTCATGCACTACTATCGCTAAAATTGTGTACATGACCCTAATTTCCTATCGGAATGCACTAATTTTCAATTTTTTTGATCTTGTAGGTCCTATGATGAAGATAAATGGAAATTAAGCTGAAAGAAAAGGAAAGTAGGCAAAAAGGGATAAAATCTGGAGAAAAGGAGACCCTCAGCTACCACGATCACAGTTAATTAACCAGGGATCAGAAGACCCTCAAATACCATGATTGCGGTAAGATGCCACGCTATTGCGGAAGAGCAATCGCAATACAAAGAACGTGATCGCGATGGAGCATCTGACTGCCTAAGGGAAGTTTCATCCTTTCACACAACTGAGTCCAATTCTCAAAAATGGCAAAACCCTTACACAATTGAGTCATCTTCCAACTAATTTTTAAGTTATCTATTGAGAGACACTCTTAAAATTGTTGAAAGGAACAGTTGTTATCAAATATCTAAGAGATAATTTTTTAGTTGTAGTTTAAGATTGGAGCTTTGGGATTATTATTGCTTTATTTTCTATGGATGCAATGGATGTCAATTTAGGTAATTCTGTTTTCTCCAATTTCATGAGTAGCTAAATAATTATCTTTGAGTTATGCTTGAATAGGGTGTAAAGTGTATGGGTGTTGATTCTGAGTCTATATTATTAGTCATTGATGTTGGGTTTTTATAATACTCTTCGATTGAATTAACAACGGTGGGTGAAAGCCCCAATTGATTTGAATCCCACATCATCCTTGAAAGAGGGATATGAGTGATGAGTAGTAGTGAACACTTATTTGATACTAGTTATTTCCTTAGATATAAAGATGTTAGGTGATGTAGCAAGATTGATTGACATCATCCTAGAAATAGGGATGTTTAGTTGCGGTTTTGAATTGGTGAAATTGGCACACTCATGAGTTATTCAAAAGAATCCATGAGTGCAACTTGGTGAGTTGTTGAAAGGCTCACATGAAGAGTTAAAATCTAGCCTACCCAAACCTTTGACTAAAAATTGGACTAACCCTCAATCACCTATGCATGTATGACCCCTAGGATAGGTATAACCCCAAGACTCTTCTCGTATTGGATTTTAATCAACATTGTTTCTCTCACTCAGTGTCACAAAGTAATTTTGTTCAAACAATGTTTTGAAACATACTCCCTATTTGATTTATGTGTTGCTTTAGGCATACATTACAACGCTTAGATACTTTCAACACACATATGATTCAAAGACTAAATTACGCTCCTCATGGATTTGACCCCAACCTAAGTTGGGTTATTATATTGTCAATGATAGCCTTGCCCCAATGTAATGGAGTAGGTTGAGCGTTATTGAAAACCTCCTTTGGTGGAATGGTAATGCATGTACAAGAATTGTTCACGAGATTGGTGAAATGCTTATACCCATGGATATACAAATGACAAGATTGTGTCCAAAGATAGTTCAAAAGGCTAAGTTGTATAAACCAAATTCACTATCACAATGTTACTTGGAGGCCACCAGCAGGACTTAAGTTGAAGTGAAACACTGATGGACATCTGAAGAAAATTCAGGATTGAGTTTATATGGATTTTGTATAAGGATTGCTCAAGGAGACCTTGTATATGCTAGAGAAAGAGGGATAGGCATTGCTACAAATATAAAGACTGAGTTAGTGAAAATTCAAGTGGTCATAACTGAAGCTGAATCGTTAAGACTCATGAAGATTATAATAGAGAAGTAAAAGATACCATGGAAACTAGTTGAAAGAGTAGAGGTCATAAGCAAGAGACTACACCAATCAGATTCACAAATCATTCATATATTTAGAGAAGGTAACTCTATTGTAGATTCTTTAAAAGTGAAGTGATGGATTCATAGAAAATATAGGAATACAAAAATTTTGTGGAACTAGCAAGCAACATAAGGAAGTAATAAATATTAACAAAGCACACATTTTAATATTGAGAATCAGAACTAGAAAAATTGACGCTCAAAATTAAGAGGTGACAAGCATTAACAAAAAAGAAAAAGTAGTCAGAAGCAACATGCACATGAAATATATATGTATATATATTTGCAGAACCTATCTACATTAAAAAATCATAAACATTCAAAAAACATAACTATGTTGCAGATTCTTTGACAAATGAAGTGGTGGATACTTGTAATGCCCCGGGAGTAACCCTAGATGCCACATGGTGCTTACGGTCACAAGTAACCACAAGCTAACCCATGAGCTGGTACCTTCTATGAGCACTGAATTAAACTGATAACAATGACATGTGCAAAAATTAAATGAAAAATGCCATAAGTTTTTATGTTTTGAAAACAATAAAACTGAATCCACAAAACTAAAGCATATGCGGAAATACTGAAATCTGACTGATAGGACTGGCAAACTAACTGACTTTCTAAAGTATTTGAAAGCCTTTAAACTGATTGAGGAGTTGATGGGACAAGCCCCCAGCTAACTCTGACTAACTGCTGAATTGAAATACCAAAATAAACATGAGAGGTCCTCGATATATGAGGACTCACCACTATTACTGTTGCTGCTGCTGATAGGCTAATCAGTCTAAGCGTTGTCAAGAAACTGAGCGTCCGAACCTATTATATAAGACATCATAGCGCAAAGAAAATATATGTGATTAGTAATTTAAATGTACTGGTATGAGATATGAGGTTAGGCTGAAATACATGGGTTTATGTGAATGAGATAATGACTGAATAAATAGCATGAGATAACTGATGTATAAAATATGTGAAAGCTATAAAATATGAGAATACATGATCAAGCATATGCCATAATTCTGAAATAGTCTGTAAATTGAAATGCAGAAATCTGATAATTGACTAACTGATAAATTGTATGCTATGGTCAATGCAAACTTGAAACTCAATTCTATACTGAATACTGAACTGAGACTGAAAATATGGGAGCTATCATCTAACAGACATTCCCTAAATCTGAGCTGATAGGGGTCCAACCTGTGACCTTAGTTGGAAAGGTGCTAATACCTTGCCACGGGTACTAACAATGGTTGTGGAGTTAGTACTAAACTGGTGGGTGACCTCTGAGATCAGTCCTAAGCTGGCGGATGATCCCTGAAAGAATTTCAATCTTAAACTGGAGGGTGACATATCTTAATCATGTGCTGGCTACGTAGTTCTGGAACTTAGGGATTGCTACTAAGGACCCAGTCCTAACTGGCGGGGTGATCCCCCATCCCTTGGTTCGCTCGGTGCTAAACCCTACTCCCAACTAAACTGACACTAATTACTGAACTGATCTAAGTTTGACTGACATGATAACTAATTGAACTGACAATACTCATATGTGTCTAAAACCATTCTGAAAATACTAAGACTAAGTAAACAGCTAAATTTCGGGTATTCATAAAGCCCAGGACTCGATAGCAATAACAATAGGACCACATGAAAACTTTGAAACCATAGAGGGAAATCCTTGTTCAACATTCAACACTTAGGAATTTCATCACACACATGAGGGCCATAAGTTAAAGCATGGAAATAGTTAAATCATGTGATAATAATATAATCACAATACTAAGATCATGGGTTGAGGATGTAACTTGCGAAAATCACCATTCAAACTTGCCAAGGGAAAATTCTAACAAAAACACATGGTAAACATAATTGAAATCAAAGTTCATAATAGCTTCATGAAGATAACTCATACTAACATGTAAAAATCATGGCTTTAAACTTGAAAATGGATTCTTGGACTCTATGGGTGAAAAAGATCCATGAATGAACATCACACGTACCTTACTTGATGAATTAGCGAAAGTTCTTGGTGGTCTCTTAAGAACTAAGCTTAAATCCCTTATTTCTTATGAAGAGGCTAGGGTTTGTTATTGAAAGAGAATACTCTCTTTTGAGAGAATTTGAGAATAGAATAACCAATTATGCCTTTTGGGACCCTTAATCCTATGTTATGGACCAAATGGGTGAAGGGAAAAGACCCAATTGCCCCTGAAAAAATGGAATCAAAAGCTGGAAAAATAGGGGCGGGTGATGAGCCGGGCGCCACAGGCTCTAGACCGGTGGTCTAAGCCCCGCGCCATGGGCTTTATCGCGGTCACCCCTAGCAGTGCACTGGAGTTTGTACCACGGGCTTATCCCGGCGCTGCTACTATTTTGGACTTCCAAACATGCCCTTACGCTCGTCCAAAAATTCTAAAACTCACTCGAGATTTTCAATTGATAACCCCGATGATGAATCAACTTAAAAATTATATTTCAGATGCCTGGAAGGTATAAAATAAAATAATCGAAATTTAGGGCTTTAGAAATGACTAAGTCCTAATACTTAGTGAAATTTTCTAACTATTAGATCCCTTTTACATATAATGGTAAGCTGAATTGAGCTAGGATCTTACGGGGTCTTACAATACTTAGCAAACAAAAGAATTAAACAATTTTATGGAACTTCCAAGCAACATAAGAAAGAAAATAAACCTTGACAAAGAACAAATTCCAACATTGAGAATCTGAATTAGACAAATTGACATTCAAAATTAAGAGATGTCAAGCATTAGCAAAACAGGAAAAGTAGTCAGAAGTAGCGTGCACATGGCAGACATATATATTTACAGAATCTATCTACTCCATGAATCCATAATACATATATATTTACAGAATCTATCTACCACCATGAAACCATAATACATATATATATTTATATCTATCTACACCAAGAAACCATAATACACAAATATGAATTTAATAGTGTATGCCCGAAAGGAGACATTATAGTTGTAATAAAATCTAGAAATACATGCTCTAGCTATCGAAAAGCTTTATAAAAAAATAGGCAATTGGATCTTGCACAACTACTGGAGTTCACATAAGGTTGAAGAAAGAGTTCCACCAACGCAAATTTATCTAATCAAGTCAATAGAAAATAAGAAGGTCAATACAAAAGGAGAATGAATAATAATCACACATTTGAAGAATAAGGTTGGCGGATTACCAGAGATTCAAGAGCAACTAACTTCAAGTCTTTTTCTTCAGTCCCTTTGGGATAAATCTTGACCACCTACACAAGTATAAGTTCATGAAAGGATAAAGGAAATACAGAAGAAGAGAGGATATATACTAGGTAACAATGAAGGTGATAGACAGAGCTTCAACTATTTCAAGATGGGCCCACTCTTGAAAATGACCCACAAGAGGGTTCAAAACAGCTGAGAGTTTCTCTGACAACACACCAATATTTTGGTGTGACAGAGGCGGTTCAGAAAAAAGAAAATTGAATACTCTCTTAAATTGGATAGATATAGTACCAATTTAGAAAACCTAAGGGATTTTTTATTTAGGACCGAGTTTTTTTGGGCTCTTATTTACTAGTTTGGGCCTCTGGCCATTTTTTAAAATCAATAAGCTAAATTGGATGGATAGTTACTTGGTACTTGATGTTAATAGATATAGTACCAATTTAGAAAATCTAATGTTGATTACTTGATTTTATGAAAAATACAATTTTTGAGAAATAAATTATTTACATCATGTAGAATTTGGTGATGTGTATACATTGGCAAAAGATTAGAAAAGTAGGAGCGAGGTAGATTTCAAAAAGTATTAATAAGGAAAATAAGACGTGAAACGAGAAGATTGATGGTCTTCCAAATGTATATGAGTAATGATGAATCCCCCTAAATATTGGTACAATTGTCGCATCAGATAATTATTTTTAACTGTTGTTACGAGTCATAATTAAAAGATTTTGTTTATTATGTCATGTAGTTTTTAATCTCTCCTTTATTATCTCTTTATTTTTTCAATTTTATCATTTAATGTATTTTTCTTCTTTATTTTCCTAAAAGATTTCCTTTAATATCTCTCTTCATTCTTCCTCTATATTCCCAATAATGACTCTGTTCTTCTATTTTTTCAAAAAGATCTCTTCCACTAAATATCCATTATACTCATAATTCTCATTGGAAAATTGAATACTACTAATAACAAATAGTAAAACTTACATAAATTCCTTGATTTTTACCTCTAATTACACTTATCCCATCTTTTATTAAAATTACAGGAAATTTTTATTTTTAAAATTTTCAGATACATTTTTATAAAGAGAAACATAATATCTGATATATTTTCTATAACTGAACTACCGCACTAAATATGGAAATTAACGGTTATTTACTTATATTAGGAGTCAATCACGCTTGTTAACCTTACATTAATAGTAAATAATCCTCATTAATACGTAATTGATTATTCTTTTAATTTTTAGATCATCTTTCTACTCAATAACGTTTCAGAAACATTCATCTTGTCTCACCTTTTATTTTTTCTACTTTTTGTAACAATTACCATGAATATCTCGATCTTATTATGATATTTTGATGTTTGGGTTACGGATGTCAAGTATGAAGGATATAAGAGCTATAACACTGTAATTGATGAACATATAACGTATGAAAAATTGATTTCATTCATTACTCAGAACTTGAAATTGATGAAATAAGAAAAAAAATTAAAGCCAGATACATTGTTGAGTCAATCACGCTTATCCCAAGTCAAGAGGGGTGAGATCCGATCTGTATCAAATTGAGTTCTATTATTATTTACTAGAAGATTAATTTTTTCCTTGTTAGAATAATCGGTTATGGAATTCTTGTTACTTTTCAAACGTTGATGAATAATGTTTGTTGGAATATGACTATTGTTATCCCTGCACTTTACATACCTATAGATACCTAAATTTTATTTTACATTAGCATGATATTTCATTAACGTTATATGTATGAATATCATAAGAATGTTGCACTTGAAAAATAGACTCACGAATCAAAATTAATAATCTGTAAATATTTTGTAATTTATCCTATGTAATTGGACAATGGGATCATGAGATAACAATCAAAGTAGTCGAATTAAATAATTCAACTACTTCTTGTCAATAAGCTCATTATAATCGTCCATGAACTTGGCATTTTAGGAGATTTCAAATCGTAAATGAGTTGGTGGAACCTCCTTGATAACATAACTCATATTTTGAAAAGTGAATTATGTATCTCGTCGAATATTGTTGATGTATCTATTTTTTAAACTCTTGTATCTTTTTATTAATATGTATCGCATAGCATAGTTGATTGTATTATTATGTATCTCTTGATTTCTTATAGGTATATCTCTTTTTGATAATATGTGTCACATATAATGATTGATTATATTAGTATGTATCTATTATAATGTAGTGTAGTATTATGCAGATTAATTGGTAATTCACATACATGAATCTATTATACTACTATGTATGTGTTAAAATAACATATGTTATTCAAAGTTTTAACAGGTAGAGAGATACAAGATGACAAAATGATAATAATGTAAGTAAATATGTTTCTGTCACATATGTTTATTTGCTATAAACTTATTTTTGATAGATATAACCATTTACTTGTAGAACACTTGCAATAAAAACTTCAATCAAAATACGAATTATAGATAAGTAATATGTACAACACTTGGAATACTTCTTGAAATAGCACTTGTAATACTAAACTGGTATACTTCAGTTGGAATACTTATCAATAATCAATATTTACTACAATTGGAATACTTCTAAAATAAACACTATTCAAACAAAACACTTCAACTTTCATTTAACTTAAATATACATATATTTACATAACAAATACATTTTTAAAAGCTTGTACGAGATGCATACTATATTATACAATCAAATATGTATCTCTTACATTAATAAATTGTATCTTTTATACACATATTACAGTGAAATATATCAAAAAAAGAGATACATAAATGAAGATTGTTACATACACAAAGATACAAAATGAAAAAAAAGTATCAGATGTATTCAAACACGTATCTCGGCCTAGATTATTGACTACTAACAAACATCCAATACATTTAAAAGGGTTTCTCTAGTTGTACTTCAACGATTCTTCTTTTTTTGCACGAACTATGCCTCAAGAACTGCACCTTTTCTCTTAGCCTCTTTTATCATCTTTTCACGTAATTTCTTCATCATTATGGGATCATTTTGGTGTTTGAATCTATTTTTATGAAAATCACCAAGAATTATTAATGCCCTACGTTTTTGAAGTTTCTCATTTTATCAATATATCTTTTCATTAATAAACTAAGCTTTTACTCAACAATGTTAATGGAATAATTTTTAAAAAATTTTAGATGAAGATTAACTTTATTTTTTATATAAATTGTTGAACTTTATAAAATGAGAATGAAGATGAATTTGGGGGCAACTAGCTTTTTTCAAAATTTTGAAGATTCAGAGAGAATTGTGGCAAGAAACTTCCCCTACAAAAGCGTTGTTGATAGAGCAGCAAATCTCAAGGTTCAATCGGCTTAGTTGAATCCAAAAAAATGAGTTATTTTAGGATGTATCTATAACATATGTTAAAATGGGCAAAATAGGGATTTTAGTAATGTTTAAAAACTGAAGGGATTTTTAGTATTTTGTACCTTGAGTTGTGCTTTTATGAAATTTTTTCTAATAAATATTCAGTTCCTATGTTTTTCCTATACAAAGTTTGTTTTCTTCTTCTTCCTAAATAACTCTCCCACGAGTAGTCCATTAAGATATAATGTTACAATCCAAAATAGCGTACGTGATGACACTTGCCACACCTTTCGATATAGGTAAGCCTATCTTTAATACCTCGAGAACTTTAATCAATAGTGCCACCATGATTCAAGATGATGAAAAATAAATTATGTATTTTGGTTGTTTTCTGATCAAGGGTGATGTGTATTAAGACCTCTAAGATGTCCTAGTGATTAGGTGAATCAAAATATCCCTTAGCGATTGAATTCTTGAGAAGGATTTTGGCATAGTCAACTTCAAATGATCATATATCTTGTTACACTAAGAAATTTTGATTTAATGACCCACCAATAGATATATAATTGAATTATCTTTCCAACGGTATCAATTTCACCCAAATCCGGTATCGGAGTGAAAAGTTATGCCTATTTTACTCCAGTGTGTCAGCCTGAAAACTGTGTGACAACATTTTGTCATGACTTTTCACAAGTCTGACGGCTTGTCACAAAATATTGTCACCTTAAGCAGAAAGTCATAAATTCTAACTTTTTGTGATGATATTTTGTGACGACTAGTCACAAGTCTAACGGCTTGTCACAAAATGTCGCCAACCTTAAGCAGAAAGTCATAAATTTCACCCTTTTGTGACGACATTTCGTGATGACTTGTTACAACTCTAATGATTTGTCACAAATGTCGCTAACTATTTTTTTTCAGAAATTAAAGGATATTTTTGCAAGGGTATTTTGGTCTTTTTCTATCTTTTGGAGGCCTCTATATATATGAGAATCTCCATTCAAACCCTAATTTCTTCATTTTCTCTTCCAATCCTCTTAAGAAAATATATCTAGGGTTTCATTCAAGAACATTAATCTTCCAAAAATCATCCATAAATCTTTAAGATTTCTTCAAGAACCAAGTTTCTCATAGTGTGGGCTTCGAGAATCATTTATTACAAGTGCGGATAGAGTCTCAAGCATTAGAATTCATCCAATTTCAAAGATTAAGGTATGTGGGATTTTGAACAAGAGAAATCCTTTGGTTCTTGTGCCCAAAGCTTTGATTTCTATTATGAATTTATATGATTTTGCAAGTGGGTTTATACCCAAATTACGTCATCATGAGACTATGAGAATTTAAATTGTTCAAGCTTTGCTATACATGATTATTTTACTATTCCCAAGTTATGACTTGATATTTGATATTGTGAATTTTATATTTCTACCATGAGTTGATATTTCAAGTGCTTTAAAGATATGTGTCAAGCTTTAAGCTTCCTTATGACAAATTGGATTATTGAGTATATTGATTCATGAGATTGAGTTGTTACAATGAGTCTTGATATTTTCTCAAAGTTATTGATGTTTTCATGATTTAATGAATTGATACATTTTGATATTGAGAAAGATTGATTTGATTTGAGTCGATTTAGGAATCCACAAATTGATTATGATTTGATAAATGAGAAAGAAATTTGATTTAATCTTCATGATATACCCTTGTGATGTTTGTGGTCGATTTTCTAACGCGTTCTAAGCTTGTGTCTGGGAGTAATATTTAGCACCAAGCAGAAAATATGGTATTTCCCCCGAAACTACATGCCACCATAGGATTGGTATTGATATTTGTAGGCCAGAGGTCGAGTATGAGATTGTGATCATTAAATTGAGGTTGTACTCCCTGACAAGAGTACGACGCTCCCGCCAATGTGGGGTTCTCTCCTTAGGAGGGAAAAACATTGGACTCCATGTAGCTTACATGGTTTATATCGGTTATAAGAACCTCCTATGTCCATAAGAGCTGAGTTTCTTTAATTACCGAGTCACTCTGAGTCTTGAGGTGAAGAGTTGAGTTGTTTATGATGATTTATGAGGTTTTTATCATATTATTTATTTATTATGAGATCGTGAAAAGTATGTTTCAATCTAACTCAAGCCAAGTGAGCCATCATTGTACATATTATATTTTCATGAAATTGATGATGATATTTACATTGTTGCATGCACCCCCACATACTCAGTACATTCCAAAGTGCTGACCCATATATTTTTTCTATGGGCTATATTTTCTCGTAATATAGGTTTAGGCACTCAGACACAGCCGCGTTAGCGATATTTGGGGTGCCTCATTATATTTCCTTAGTGGTGAGTCCTCATGGTTCGAGGACCGTGTCTATATTTTTGTGATAACATTTTGTTGTTATGGATTTCAGTACTGTTGAGTCAGTTGGGGGTTTGTCCCAAAGGCTTCTTGATTTTGATGTATAGAGGCTTTGTCAAACTAGAGGGATGGTATGTATAGACATTCAATATATATTTTGGTTGTACAGTTTAGTATTCTCCAGTATCTCTCTTGAACTCAATATGATATACTCTTTATTATGCATGACTATTATTGAATTGAGTTCCTTGAGGTAGTGTTTGGCTCTGAGGGTTAGCTTGGGGATACGTGTAGCCCTAAGCACCGTGTGATGTCTCGGGATGAAAATTTCAGGGCGTTACAAAGCTTGGTATCAGAGCCTAAGGTTTAAGGAGTCCTATGTCCTAGGGAGTCTGACAATCAGTGTTACGTAGAGTCTTGATCATCGGTGTGTAGCGTGCCACATCTATGAGCAAGAGGCTATGGGATATTTTAGGAAAAGTCATTTCTTTCTTCCCAAAATTTATCGTGCCAACAACTGTTTTTTTTCTATGATTAACTTGTGCTCTCTTATTATAGGAAATGCCTCCTCGTCGAGCTTGTAGAAACAACGAGAAACCTCAACCCGTTGATCCCTTGAATGAGCATGTGTCTCATGTAGAATTCCAACCATCTTTTCAAGTACTAGCCCAGGCAGTTACCGCCAATGCTCAAGTCCATTCCTGCGTACCATATGGCTCCTACAGAACTTAAAGAGTTGAAGAAGAAACTCAAAGATCTCTTAGACAAAGGATTTATCAAACCCAGTGTTTCCCCGTGGGGTGCACCTGTTCTATTCGTGCGTAAGAAAGATGGTACATTACGTATGTGCATTGACTATCATCAACTCAACAAGGTAACTATCAAGAACAAGTACCCTTTTCCTAGAATCGATGATTTATTTGATTAGCTACAGGGTGCAAGTTATTTATCAAAGATAGACCTTAGATCCGGCTATTATCGGCTTAAAGTGAGAGAGTATGATATTCCAAAGACAGCCTTCTGAGCTCGTTATGGTCACTTTGAGTTTCTTTTCATATCCTTTGGGTTAACCAATACTCCAACAGCCTTCATGGACCTCATGAATCGAGTGTTCAAGCAATATCTTGATATGTTTGTCATTGTATTCATAGACGATATTCTTGTGTTTTCCCAAAGAGAGGATGATCATGCCGACCACTTAGAATTGTCTTGAAAACTCTTAGAGATCATCAATTATTTGCTAAATTTAGCAAGTGTGAATTTTGGATAAGGTCAGTTGCTTTTTAGGGTCACATTATTTCTGCGGAAGGCATTAGAGTCGATCCCCAAAAGACAGAAGCTGTAAAAAATTAGCCTAGACCTACCTCCCTATCTGACATTAGGAGTTTCTTGGGTCTAGCTGGTTACTACCATCATTTTGTTGAGGGCTTCTCTTCCATTGCATCTCCCATGACCTGGTTGACCTAAAAGAAAGTTAAGTTCCAGTGGATAGATGCCTATGAGAAGAGTTTTCAAGATTTGAAGACTCGACTCACTTCAGCCCCAGTGTTAGCTTTACCCGATGGTACTGATGGTTTTATGGTGTATTGTGATGCTTCTAGAGTTGGTTTCGGTTATGTGTTGATGCAGAGGGGTAAAGTTATAGCTTATGCCTCTAGATAGTTGAAGCCTCATGAGAAAAATTACCTAACCCATGATCTTGAATTAGCAGTTGTAGTTTTTGCTTTGAAATTCTGGAGACATTATTTGTATGGTGTTCATGTTGATGTGTTTACTAATCACAAAAACCTGCAGTATGTGTTTACTCAGAGGGAGTTGAATCTTAGGCAAAGAAGATGGTTAAAGTTGCTAAAAGACTACGATATAAGTGTGTTGTATCACCCGGGCAAGGCCAATGTTGTGGCAGATGCTCTTAGCAGGTTGTCTATGGATAGTGTAGCTTATGTAGAGAATGATAAGAAAGAATTGGCTCGTGATGTGCATCCTTTGCCTAGGTTGGGTGTTAGATTGCTTGATTCCGCTGAAGGGAGTATGTTAGTTCAGAGTAGTTTCGAGTCATTTTTGATCTCGACGATAAAGGAGAAGCAAGACAGGGATCCTATTTTGGTCAGACTGAAGGAGTCAGTTAAGGACCAAAAATAGAGGTTTTCTCCCGAGGAGGAGATGGTGTGTTGAGATTGCATGGTAGATTATGTGTTCCCGATGTTGATGAGCTAAGGCAAAGAATTATGGCTGAAGCACATGGTGCATGATATTATATTCATCCCGGTGCTACCAAGATATACCACATTTTGTGGAAAATCTATTGGTGGACGGTATAAAGAAAAACATAGAAAGATTTGTGGTAAAGTGTTGTACTTGTCAACAGGTTAAGGTAGAGCATCAAAGGCCCAGTGGTGTAATGCAAGATTTTAGCATTCCTACTTGGAAGTGGGAAGAAGTGAATATGGCTTTCGTAATAGGTTTGCCTCCTTCTCATCGTCATCATGATTCAATTTGGGTTGTTGTAGACCGGGTGACTAAATCAACTCATTTCTTACCAGTACATTCGTCTTATACAACTGAGGATTATGAAAGATTGTAAATCCGTGAGTTAGTCTAATTGTATGGAGTTCCTTTGTCTAGTATCTCAAATAGGGGTACTCAGTTTACTTCACAGTTTTGGAGAGCCTTTTAGAAGGGTCTTGGTACCCAAGTTCATTTGAGTTCCATTTTTCATCCGTAGACTAATGGTCAGGCTGAGAGGACTATTCAGACTTTGGAGGATATGTTGAGGGCATATGCGCTTCATTTAAAAGGTAGTTGGGATGAGCACTTGCCATTGATCGAATTTACGTATAACAACAGTTTCCATGCTAGTATTCAGATGACCTCATTCAAAGCTTTGTATGGGAGAAGATGTAAATCGCCTATAGGTTGGTTTGAAGTAGGAGAAGCAGCTGTGATTGGGCCTGATGCTGTGTTCGAGGCTATGGAAAAAGTTAAGTTGATTTGAGAAAGATTGAAGACTGCTCAAAGTTATCAGAAGTCATATGCGTATGTGAGAAGAAAAGATCTTGAGTTTAATGTTAATGATTTGGTGTACTTGAAGGTTTCACCCATGAAAGGGGTGAAGAGATTTAGGAAGAAGGGAAAGCTTAATTCCCGTTATGTTGGTCCATACAGGATTCTGAGCCGTGTTGGGAAATTAGCATATGAAGTGGAGTTACCTGTGGAGTTGTCTAGCATTCATCCGGTATTCCATGTTTCTATGCTTGAGAAGTGTATTGGTGATTCTGTCATGTTTGATTCTTCCAAAAACTTAGATATTAAGGATAGCCTTTCATTCGAGGAGATTCCGGTTGAGATTTTGGATTTTCAGATCCGTAGGCTAAGGAACAAAGAAATTCCTTTGGTTAAAGTGCATTGGTAAAATCAATCCGTTGAGGGTGCTACTTGGGAAGCTGAAGTTGATATGCGAGCCAAGTACCCTCATCTCTTTTCTATGAGTTCAGAGCGAGCAGAAGGTACCATTCTTTCTTAATTCCGCCCCCTTCTTAATAAAGATTCAGCTGTGTGTCTACTTCCATCACGAATACATGCATTTTGTATAGTATCCGAAGGTATAGAGTGAAGTAAGTCCTTTGAGTGAGTCGTTCCAGCTATACGTCCTCATTTTTTCTTGTTCTTGGCCTATATGGCAATATTCGAGGACGAATGTTTCCAAGGGGGAGATATTATAATACCCTGAGAACTCTAAACAATAGTGCCACCATGAATCAAGCTCATGAGAAATAAATTATAGTACTTTGGTTGTTTACGGATCAAGGGTGCTGTGTATTAAGGCCTCAAAGATGTCCTAGCGATTAGGTTAATTAAAACATCCCTTAGCGATTGAATTCTTGAGAAGGATTTTGGCATAGTAAACTTCAAACGAGCATATCTCTTGTTACACTAAAAATTTTGAGCTCATGACCCACCAACATATAGATAATTGAATTAGATTTCCAATGGTATGAATTTCACCTAAATCCGATATCGGAGTGAAAATTTATGAATATTTTACTCCAGCATGTCAGCCTAAAAACTGTGTGACAACACTTTGTGACAACTTGTCACGAGTCTGACGGCTTGTCACAAGTCTGACGGCTTGTCACAAAATGTCGTCAACCTTAAGCAGAAAGTCATAAATTCCACCTTTTTGTGATGACATTTCGTGACGGCTTGTCACAAGTCTGATGACTTATTACAAATATCGTCAGCTATTTTTTTCAGTAATTAAAGGACGTTTTTGAAAGGGTATTTTGGTCTTTTTCCATCTTTTGGATGCCCCTATATATATGAGAATCCCCATCCAAATCCTAATTTCTTCATTTTCTCTTCCAATTCTCTTAATAAAATATATCTAGGGTTTCATTCAAGAATATTAATCTTCCAAAAATCATCCATAAATCTTCAAGATTTCTTCAAGAACCAAGTTCCTCATAGTGTGGGCTTCGAGAATCATTTATTACAAGTGCGGATAGAGTCTCAAGCATTAGAATTCATCCAATTTCAAAGATTAAGGTATGTGGGGTTTTGAACAAGAGCAATCCTTTCGTTCTTGTGCTCAAACCTTTGATTTCTATTATGGATTTATATGATTTTGCAAGTGAGTTTATATCCAAGTTACTTCATCATGAAACTATGAGAATATAAATTGTTCAAGCTTTGTTATACATGATTATTTTACTATTCCCAAGTTATGACTTGATATTTAATATTGTGAATTTCATATTTCTACCATGAGTTGATATTTCAAGTTCTTTCAAGATATGTATCAAGCTTTAAGCTTCCTTATGACAAATTGAATTATTGAGTATATTGATTCATGTGACTGAGTTGTTACTATGAGTCTTGATATTTCCTCAAAGTTATTGATTTTTCCATGATTTAATGAATTGATACATTTTGATATTGAGAAAGATTAATTTGATTTGAGTTGAGTTAGGAATCCACAAATTTATTATGATTTGATAAATGAGAAAGAGATTTGATTTGATCTTCGTGATAGACCCTTGTGATGTTTATGGCCGATTTTCTAACGCGTTCTGAGCTTGTGTCTGGGAGTAGTATTTAGAACCAAGCGAAAAATATGGTATTTCCCCCGAAACTACATGCCACCGTGGGATTGGTATTGATATTTATCGGCCAGAGGCCAAGTATGAGATTGTAATCACTAAATTGAGGTTGTACTCCCGGGCAAGAGTACGATGCTCCCGCCAATATGGGATTCTCTGCTTAGGAAGGAAAAACGTTGGACTCCATGTAGCTCATATGGTTTATGTTGGTTATAAGAACCTCCTATGTCCATAAGAGTTGAGTTTCTTGAATTACCGAGTCACTCCGAGTCTTGAGGTGAAGAGTTGAGTTGTTTATGATGATTTATGAGGTTTTTATCATATGATTTATTTACTATGAGATCATGAAAAGTATGTTTCAATCTAACTCAAGCCAAGTGAGCCATCATTGTACATATGCATATTTTCATGATCTCATAGTAAATAA
>NC_061113.1:193648768-193675609 GCF_002878395.1 Capsicum annuum
TCATGAAAAGTATGTTTCAATCTAACTCAAGCCAAGTGAGCCATCATTGTACATATGCATATTTTCATGAAATTGATGATGATATTTACATTGTTACATGCACCCCCACATACTCAGTACATTCCAAAGTACTGACCCACATATTTTTCCTATGGGCTATATTTTCTCGTAATGTAGGTTCAGGTACTCAGCCGTAGACGCATTAGTGATATTTGGGTGCCTCACTAGGTTTCCTCAGTGGTAAGTCCTCACGGTTCGAGGACCGTGTCTGTATTTTTGTGATATCATTTTGTTGTTATGACTTTCAGTACTGTAGAGTCAATTGGGGGTTTGTCCCAAAGGCTCCTTGATTTTGATGTATAGAGGCTTTGTCAGACTTGAGGGATGGTATGTACAGACATTCAATATATATTTTAGTTGTACAGTTTAGTATTCTCCAGTATCTCTTTTGAACCCGATGTGATATATCTCTTTATTATGTATGACTATTGTTGAATTGAGTTCCTTGAGGTAGTGTCTGGCTCCGAGGGTTAGCTTGGGGCTATATGTAGCCCTAAGCACCGTGTGACGTGTCGGTATGGAAATTTCGAGGTGTTACACTATCCTAACCTAAACTAAATACTTAATGTAAATCAGAAATAAAGAAGAAGAATAGAATAATTTTACAATATTTAAAGATGAAATAATAACTTCAAAGATACATCCCAGGTCTGATAGTCAATAGTACAAGCTTATAAATACAAAATAATATCAATAACTAAAATATATTAGATGCGATTAAAATTAAGATAAATAAAAAGAGATCTGGGTAAGCTCTGCGAAGCAACAACCATTACCTCGATCTTCATAATGTTAGTACTGAAGAAGCACAATATATGATCTACTACTTGAATCAATACCTGTATGGAGTGCAGAAAAAAAAGGTTAGAAGAAGCAATGGTGAGTAGAAACACGAGTACTCAATGAGAATAGTCGATAATCGATCCTAATTAAAAGTGATGGCAAGAACCACTATCCCAATGATCAAATTTTTTTCCAATCAATCTACAACTAGCAAAGATACCACATCATTCTAACTGGGTATCCAACATAATAATTATTAAAATATCAAGATGAGTCAGTCATTTTATGATCAACAAGTAAAGGAAGTAATTTATAGGAGAGACTCACTAGCACAGTATTCCAGGCACAGTCAATATATTCAATCAATAATCAAGGATACAACAGTGAGAGTGTATAATTATGTGTATATCATGCTATCAATAGGTATGATACTGCAAGTCTCACTAATCAAGACATAACCATACCCCATATCTCATAACTATCTTAACTCCTAAATCAATCAAAAGGTAGTATAATGTGATATAATATAGTGAAATGAATGCTCAATACATAATATCACAAATAAGGTTCAATCGTGATATTTCAATCTAAAAGTGAGTAATCAATAATTAAATGCAATATGAAGAAAATCAAGTACATGACAACAACCACACAATAAAAGTACAATGATGCAATGCAATGATAATGGAATAATAATAATGTAAGTTATTGGATGACTTTGCGTATACATCTTTCGAGCCTCAATGCTTTCAAGACAGGACCCATGGGGAGTTGGCAATCCATATATTTTTATGATCTCATTCTCATATCTCAATCAATCTTATCAACATATCTCTCAGTGTAAGCGTATTATAAGGTGTCTTATTTTTTTTATCAAATCAGTATTTCTCAATCACCTTGCCAGCACGTTCCTCGATCAAGGATTTTATCAAGTGTTTTATTTTCTTGCAAAAATCAATATTTTCAATCAATATCGCATGAATATGTATGTAAGAAATGAGAATCTAATGCTCACAATCAATCTAAGATGAAAATTAATTCAAAATACATATAAATGAGCTCAGAATCAACTCAATATCTTAATAATACATGATATTAACTCTCGCTCGGCACCATCAGAATAAATAGTCATGTAATGCATCAATATCATTATTTCAACCCAAACCCCTTTCTCGATCATTCTGATAAAGATAATGCAATTTAATTCTCAAATAAGGGTTACAATGCCAAGTCAAGCCCTCACTCCAATGTCATAATAATAATATGACAATTAATGTACAAATAAGGCCAATAATATAAATTCAAATCATCACTCGGGTATCACAATAATAATAAGACAATTATATACAAATAAGGCTAATAATATCAATTCAAGCCCCTACTCTGACATCACAATAATAATAATCCCTCACGTCAACAATAATATTCACACATGCCCCTACACAGATAACACAGAAATAATAAAAAATCAAGTAACTATTCTATAGCAAAACTTACCCAGCCTTATCTTATTCTATACAGTATGTCTCATATTTTCTAAATATGGCATTATTAGGCTAAATAAACAAAAAGAGAACTACGCTTGTTAACAATATCTTCTAATAAGAAATACTAAACTCAAACATTACATCAACTATTATAAGTCTATTTACACTTAAATATTTTCTAAACCCTAATCATTTCATCAAATAGAAAATAATAACATAATTATTTCTAAAACATCACTAAGACCTAATTATCATAATAAAGTCTACAAAATATGTTTCAAGCTCGAAAATAAGTAGCCACTATTAATTTACTCTAGATCCATAAGCCATCCATCTATGGTCTACTCTAAATATAATCACAAGTAGCAAGACTAACTATAGTAAGCAATTATATAACTATATGTGGAGATACTCGTTATTTCAGCTGATTGAAATATCCAAAACCTAAGTGATACACAAAACACAAGCAAACAAGAATTTAACACATATACACTTAGTAAAAAGTCAAGGTACGTCTCAACCTGCCTTAAAGAAGATACGAAAGGATAAAACACAGTCCAAAGCATCAACTAGAAGCTCTACTACCTCGAATCATCATCAAACACATTCAATCCAACCAAATATGATATCGACAAGTCAAATGAAGCCCTTCAAAACCCATATCGATATATTTTTATTTTGAATTAATAATTAATTCAAAAGTTGTTTCCAAAAATACAAGGGTAAAATCAAGATTTTATTTAAAAATGTTTTTTCATATTAAAAGGAGTTTACGTTCAATAAAAATGAGTTGAAATCGATTTTTAAATCGAAGAAAAATGTATTTTAAACTTTACCTAATAAAACCTTCAAAATCAAGTTTAAAACAAAATTTTGAAGATGAAAACATAAATTAATCAATGAAAATAATGAAACACTAGTTTAGAAGCTCACCTAAAGTTCAATCTTGAAAACCCACTTTAAAACTCTCAAAAATGATTTTGAAAGCTTTGAAAATTGTGGAATGGACTTTTGAAATCTCAAACTTTGATAGAAATCTTGAAAAATAGAATAGATATTCTTGTAAATGAGAAATATGAAGGCATAATCACATAGCTAATAACCGTACGAGGAAAAAAAATCAATAATCACCTAAAATGAATCTTCCTCGCTTCGAAAATATCAAAAATACTAAATTGTGATCTGTCAAATTCAGCACTGTCTAGGTGAAAATTTTATTCTTTGAATTTATGGTACTCCGAACATGTTCATGAAGAACATCCACCCCAGAAAACTAGTAATTTTCAAAACTTGGTTTTGACCCTCAAAACTTATTCAAAATCCTATAAATATGAACCAATAGTAAAATTTGATCATAAATTATGTTTTGGACTCAATGAAATTATTGTATTTATCAATAAAGGTCTTTTATAATAATTAACCCCCAGGTTCCCTTTTTTAAGCTAATATCAATTAGTTTTTTTATAAGAGGTTAAAATGTAAAATAAAGGCTTGGGGCTCAAACTAACTATGCTACTAAATTGAAATTTATATTCTAGATCTAATATAACTGTCAAAATTAACACCAAAGCTTAGATAAAAAATATTGACCAAAGTGAAACTATTCACCTCAAGGCTATTTAAATCTACTAAGTCATATAAACTACTCCCAAACACATTGCGGGCCATATAAATCATTTCCACAACTCATAAATAAGATAAAGTAACAACAGAGAAAGACAAAATGGTTAAGAAATAAAAACCTCTAAAAATCACATTAGGGCCATTACATTATTCATCACTAAGACTCATGCTCGTCCTTAAATGTACAAGCAAGAAAAAAGCCAAAATAGACAAGAATAGATAAATACCCTTGTATACCTTATGAAAGAACTTCCAAAGTAGAGTCACATATATAGAACTACCAATATAACTATTGGACCAACAATCTTTCACACAATGACTCATAAGGTCACAATACTAGCACCTGCGATCAAATTCCTCAATGAAGCAATTTCTTTATTTTCGAACATCCTCTAAATCCAAAACTTAGTCGTTCGCAATAGAAGTTCTAATCATACCCAACTAACCTAATTTGTCAAAGACACCATATGTCACTGATTGCACCATGAAACCAGAAATCATCTTCAAATCCATAAAATGCCAAGGAACCATGAAACCACATAGCCACTCATTAAAATATTGAATCAACCTACTCAAGGTTGTTACCATAACTATTGAATCAGATAGTAGTGTATTCTCAAGCCGAAACAACTATGATAGAAATCAATATCAATGCCGCACAAAACCTCAAAAGTCAAACTTAGCACACTTAGATCATTATTTAAATAGTCATATCCTTATGCTCACCCCTTTGAGGCAATCGAATATCATAGTAAAACTCTATATACCACAAAAATGAACACTTTAAATGGAACCAAACTCCCAAATAACTCATTCATAAAAACCAAGTGATATCAATCAACTCGAAATCCTCAATAATTTAGTAGAACGAAAAGTCCATTTTGATCAGCACACATAAGTAATCTGTCACATCATGAACAATCAATCTATACAAGAAGTGAAACAATCACTATATCTCATTGATGGATGTTCAAATCACAAATCAAACCTCGAAAAAATCATTGTTAGACGACTACTCATAAGACATTGATGAGCTACACTATCAAGACTTTAAATTTCTAACTCAAACCAATAACTAAACCTTTTTTAACCCAAATTCCTTATGTGCAAGTTCCTTATTTTTTCTAAAGTCACTTCCCATTCAAGATTCCTTAACACGAAGACCATAGAATGCTAACACATAGCCTAATCACAACTCATGAGCCAAAAATATTCCATTAAATTGCTTAGCTACTAAAGTAACAAATGTTATAAGCAAGTTTCATTTCCACTAGACACTCTTTCTGAATCAAAGCAAGAATTTCTTAAATACAAAAATCCTCCAAGTCTAACCGAAGAGTGTTCAATACCCAAAAGCCTTTTTATGCAAGAAAAGTTAATCACTAAGGAAGTAAGAAATTACAAGACTAGGATGCCTAGAGATCTTTCCTCATCCAACCAAAATTCTTTTACTTGCAATTCTTTCGAATTAGTCACACAAGAAGTCTAATCCATTCTACAATCTAAATATACCAAAACCTAGAATTGATCCGTCAGTATTCAATAACAAAATCATGAAAAAGATCTTAAACAAAAGATATTAAAATCTACAATGCTCAAATAAATCAAATGTAACATAGAAATACACTCTAAACGAATCACAATAGAGGATTGACATACCTAGTCCACACTAAAGGATCATTCACGAGATAGTAATATCAATAAACCCAGCAAAACACAAAATAATATCAAGAATCAATGTTGAATAAATAAAAATATAGGAGAAAATAGACCCATAATCAAACACTACCGAGATAAATCAAAGACACACCAAAATCATATAGTTACAAATATACCAGAAGCTCCTACCTTGAGTTCATCTTGTGAAATATAATACTGAAACTTATGATCTCTTTAAGAAATTAATGAGATATCTCTTAATCTATGTTGTGGGAAATCCCTTCTATAGTATTCAAGATCTCCACATAAGAAGTAACTTAAACAATTTGGGGTCCGTTGAACAATACCTAAAGAACCTAAAAGACCAACACAACCTAACTCTCTCTAAGAATAACCATGAGAATCCTATCTCTATCAAATATATTGCTATATCCATCAAGTCCATGAGACCTCTGGCCCATAAGTCTCTTATATCTCCACTCAAACTTCTCTAGAAACTCTCGAGCAAACTAATCCCATAAAAGATAAGGTGATCCAACTGGTCCACTCTTTACAAAAATCATCCACCATCATCTAATTGATCCAAATAAATAAAAGGTAGTGAAATATACTCCATTAGAATTCTCCAAGCTCAACCCGTGTAATCTCTTATTTCAATCAAAGAAGAATATATAAGCATTAAACCTAGGATCTCCATTGAACCGAGGAGGATCTGTCCTTATGAACCTTACATACCTACTATATTCCTCTATGGATAAAAGGTAAGGCCATTATATATAGAACAATCCCCAGTAATATCACATCTATATTAAAAGAGTGTAGTTAAATATGCATCTAAAGAATAAAGCCCCAAAGTAGTATGTCGAATAAAAGTAGGATCCACTCACTAAAGAGTATCCAACACTTGTATCAAGCAATCCTCAAGCATATGTATGATCCTGATCATAATCGATGTATGTACTGTCCTCAACCCCTCTAACTTGATAGACCCAACATCACTAAATACTCTAAAAGCTAAAGAGGAAATCCCTATTTGACTTTTATCAGTCCTGGATATTCCTATCCAACCTCTACCCCAGTCACATATCAAAGGCATGGGCAATGAATCTTTAGCTAAGAAAGAATGCATTCCCACCATCTGTGAGAGAGTGAATAAGAAGTTTTTGTTATATAAGGCAAGGAACGCACGCCATAGAATGAAGAAATGAATTTCTTCTAAAGTCATGTAGCCTCTCGAGGATAGATAATAGACGTCTTCACACTAATTCACAAGATTTGATCAAACTCGATTTGTCTTAATGGGACCAATTAACTTGAGGCTCTGATACTAATTTGTATTATTAAAAAATAGAGTATGTGATGACACCAATCACACTCTTTATGTAACACCCAGATTTTTGGTCCTTGAAAAATGTAGAGTCTTTGAACTCACTGTCCAACCTATAACTCTCCTTATGAGTCACGAGGTCTCTCTATGGGTCTTAAGACCTCAATCATAGCATGAACAGTGTGCTAGCCTAGATTATCTATTGTGACTATAACTAGGGGTTGCAAGCCATAATGAATCTACATGAGTCGTAGTGTACCAATCGTAGGGTACTAGTGTGTACCCCAAATAGTTTTATCTTAGGTATAACTAGGACCTTACGAGTCATAGGGTCTTTTGACGAGTCATATGGTATGAGTCATAGGGTCGCCAGAGAGAAGTCCCTCAGTTACTGTCCAGACTATGAATCGTAGTGATGAGTCATAGTGAGTCCTTATGAGTCATACAGTGACCCATAGTCATTGGCGATAATTTTTCAACTCTTAATGATGGGCACTCTAGACATTTCCCTCTATACTCACTTAAGACCCATGACCATAAAACACTTTTGAGGAATTATTTTCAACATGTGTCAAGCATAAATGTCACAACCTGAGGTTACCCACTAGTCGAGACAACGATGCTTACGACCATAAGTAACCATAAGTTAGCCCATAAGTTGGTACCTGCTGTGAGCACTGAGTAAAATTATGATGCAACACATGTACGGAAGATAAGCTAATAAGATACTATAAATCTGAATACTAAAACACGTAGCAATGGCATGTCTGAAATATCTAATAAAAATACTGGAAACAAAATTGTCTATTTGAAACAACTGATGAAAATTAAAAGAACTGACTGACTATCTAACTGATTGTCTGAAAATCTCTAAACATCACGAGGAGTTTATGGGATAAACCTCCAACTAACTCCAACTGACTGAACATAAGAAAATACCAAAATAACTGAGAAAACATATCATGTCTTTAATGGATGAAGACTCACCACTACTGTTGCTGGGTAACGCTAAGCTGTCTAAGAATAGTCGCAAAACTAAGCGTTCGAACCTATGATATAAGACAACATAGTACAAAGAAAAGTATGTGATCAATACTTTGAATGTACTGGCATGTGAGATAAGGCCTGACTGAAATGCATAAGATAACTGAGCATGAATGGATGAACATATAATATCAGAGAATGCAAAACCAAGCATAAACATATTTTTGAGATAATCTGTAACCTGAAAGACTGAATTTTGCATAACTGAATAACTGAAAATCCTTATGCTTGGGTACTGAATACTGACTGAGACTATGAGAGCTATCATGTAACCAACATACCCCAATCTGAGCTAATTGGGGTCTAACCTGTAACCCCAGTTGGAAGGGCTTCAGTACCATGCCACGAGTACTGACACATGGCTGTGTGGATCCAACTAAATTGGTGTCCCAAAGGAACAGAGAGTCACCTTCTACTGGCAGATACTCTCATGAGATATGAGTCAACCTCAACCAATATGAAGACATCTTAAACCTATGCTAGCTACATAGTTCTATAACTCAGGGACTTTTACTAAAGGTCACACTCTCTACAGGCAGGTGAGCCCTCATCCCTGGGTTCGCTCAGTGCTAAATCATGCTCCGAACTGAATTGACACTGGTACTGAACTGAACTAATTTTAACTGAACATTATTTCTGATAGTGCTCATCATGATCATAAATATCTGAGTACAATAAAAAGATTCATGGATTAACTGACTTATTACGTGAAAATCTAAAATCATGTAAAACACATAGGTATCGGGTGTTAATAATCCACCAGCATTGAATGATCATAAAAATACGATATCAAAACTTAAAATGGTAGTATGGAATCATTGTTCAAAGACCCCAAACATAAGCATTTCACCAAACGAGTGAGAATCATGAACTTGAACATGAGAATGTGTTAAACATGAGAAAACAACATGATTATATGGCTAAATTCACAATTTGATATTGTAACATGAAATTCACCTGAACATGACATGGAAAATTATAGTTTAAAGAGAAAAGGCATCATCTCCCCCCCTCCCGGAACTTGTCTGCTCAACTTACTTTAGCACTTAAACTAAAATTCTATTTATTTAACCCCGTTAACATCTTTAAAATAACCCCTAAAGCTAATGTGGCATTTAAAAAAGAGAAAAGGAAAAAAAAACGCGTCACTTATTTTTAAGAAAAAAATATTAAAATACATACATACATATATATATATATATATATTACATATATATATATATAATAGAAAAAGAAAAAGAAATTAAAAAATTTACTTCTACTTCTTCTTCTTTAAGATACATCAACGACTCATTTTGTGCATTTTCCGGCGAGATGAAAGGAGATGGCTAGTGGGAAACTGGTTCTTGTTGTTTTTCGGCGAGAGTCAACTGAATTGGAATAATGAATAGGGGTTTTGGTTAGTGATTTTGTAGTTTAAGGGGTGGCACCAGAGCTGGTTCACTGGAACAATAAGTTCCGATGATGGACGGAGTATTTTGGATGTTGTTTCTGGTGTTCACGGTTGATATCAATAGATGTAAGGGTCGATTTTGCATCAATGGACAAGTTTCTTCATATAAGTGTACCAAACATTGTAATTGTATTGTAACTATAACAGTATATAAGTGTTCATGTATTTTTTTAATTTAAAAAAAAAAAACATACTAACAAGACAATCTCTTTCTCTCTCTTGAAAGCACAAAATCCAAAATAAAGATTATTGTTATTATTCTTGTTCATCTTTTTTTTTTTTTACAAAAATCCAATCTTTTTAGTGTTTCTTGAATTGGGTTGTACTTAGATTTACATAATTTATATTTACATAATTTATACATTTTAATACATGTTTTACTTTTTTTTTCAATAACCTTTATGAAATTCTTTATTGTAATTTTGGTGGTGGCAACCGCGGCCATGGTGGTGACAGTAGTGGTGGTTTTCGGAGCAGAGAAGTTGCCAGCAAAGGTGCTGAGTTTGGAGAGGATTGGTGGGAAAGTGGAAGTGGAGGAAGTTAGAGCTAGGTCTGTTCATGGTTTCTCCTCCTATGTGTATGTAATTGTCGTTAATAGTTATTGGAGGCAATAATGGCTCATTCACCCCTCCTACAATTTCTCGTTCATGGTTTCTCCTCTTATGTGTATATAATCTGCAAGGGTGGGGGTGGATGGGGGTGGATAAAGAGAGAAAGAAGGGGTGGTTTGAAGAAGATATAAAAGGGGGGTGTATTTTTTTTAAATATTTATAAATATTTTTTATATATATAAAATATTTATATATATTTATTTATATTTTATATATATTTATTTATATTTTATATATATTTAAAAAATATTTTGCTTGCATGGCATTGTCGTGGCGCTGATGTGTGGGCTAGTGTAACATACTTTCCGATGTGAGAGTGGTATTCAGTTTTGAAGGGTAAAATTAATACACTTTAAAGATGCTAAACGGGTAAATAAACAGACGTTTAGTTTAAATGCTAAAGTAAGTTGGATGGACAAGTTCAGGGGAGGAAAAGTTATCTTTACTCTAGTTTAAAACACGAATTAAAGACAATAAACTCCATAATAAAACAATAACCCATATTTTAATCAAAGAGAAGGTTTTTGGGCTCAATGGATGAAAGGAACCCATATATGAATACCCACATACCTCAATTGTTAGGTTCTTGAAGATTGCTTGGACTTGGGAGCTTAAACTATTGGATTCTTGAAGAAAGAACTTGGATTTTGTTCTTTAGAAGGGGGAGGGTTTCTTGAGAGTAATTTTGAGAGGAAGGGGCAAGTGATGCCCAAAATCGTGTTACTAGATCAATTGGGTTGAGGGTAAAAAACTTACTTGCCCCTTGATTTCATTAATCAAAGAGCTGGCTGTGAGAGAGAAATGCACCGCGTCCCTCTCTCTGGGGGAGAAAGCAATGGACTGCATCAGTTACTTCAGGGGAGAAAGCAACACATCGTGGACCCCATACCTATGAGAGAGACCAAAACGTTGTGGGCTTATCACGTTGGCTCACTATTTTAGCTATCCAAACATGTCCACCTTATCTGAAAATCCCAAAACTCTCCCAAGACATACTATTAACCTCCCTAAATATGAATCAACTCAAAAACCAACGTCTCAGGGTCGGGAAGACCAAAATAAAAATTTGTGAAGTTTAGGGGTCTTGAAAATGACTAAGTCCTTAACACTTAGTAAAAATTTCAAGCCTTAGACCTTTTAAGTATGCCACTACAACTGAACCGAGCTTAGGATCTTACAAGGTATTATAATATCTCCCATCTTGGGAACTTTTGTCCTCAAATAAGACTGGCTAGACTGAAAATACTAAGGAAACTGAGACCATATACTGAACATTCATGACTTGGAACATGATTACATAACTGAGTTTGAAGCAAGATACATGAACTGAACTGATTTCGTAAAAGTATGCAAGGACATGAGATTGGTTACATAGCTAAAACAAAGAACGAAAAAGGGTCAATCTATGAAAAATCATTACCTCAAGCTGAATCTGGGTTTGCAGAGAAAAGATGAGGGTACTTGGCTCGCATATCTGCTTCTTTTTCCCAAGTAGCTCCCTAAATAGACTGATTCCGCCAAAGAACGTTAACCAAGGGAACTTCTTTATTCCTTAGCCAATGAATCTGACGATCAAGGATCTCAACTGGGACTTTTTCATAGGAAAGGCTATCCTTAACTTCCACGTTTTCTAAAGGAACAATAGAAACCAAATCACCAATTCATTTCTTTAACTAGGAAACATGAAATATCGGATGCATTGATATAAAATCTACAGGCAACTCAAGCACATACGCTACCTTCCCAAAACGGTTCAAGATTCTATATGGGAAAACATAAAGTGGACTGAACTTCCCCTTCTTGCCAAATCTCTTTATTCCCTTTATAGGAAAAATTTTCAAATAGATCAAATCACCAACCTCAAACTTAAGATCCTTTCTCCTCACGTCTGCATAAGATTTCTGACGGCTTTGGGTTATCTTTAGCCTTTCCTGAATCAACTGAACTTTCGCCATTGCCTTAAACATTAAATTTGACACTATCAAAGTAGCCTCACCTGCCTCAAACCAACCAATAGGAAATCTACATCTCCTTCCATAGAGAGCCTCAAACGAAGCCATCTGAATACTGGAGTGATTACTATTATTGTAAGCAAACTCAATCAAAGGTAAGTGGTCATCCCAAATACCTTTGAAGTCGATAACAAAGGCCCTCAATATGTCTTCTAAAGTTTAAATTGTCCATTCTGCCTTACCATCTATTTGAGGATGAAAAGTTATACTGAAATGAACTTGGGTACGAAGACCCTTCTAGAAAGCCTTCCAAAAGTGAGAGGTAAACTGAGTACCTCTATATGAAATGATAGAGAAACGAATCCCATGCAACTTAACCAACTTTTTGAGATGGATTCTAGTGTAATCCTTGATTGAATACGACGTATGAACTGGTAAGAAATGTGCTGATTTGGACATTCTATCAACAATGACCCAAATCGAATTATGTTGATAACGCGTACGAGGCAACCTTGTCACAAAATCTATGTTCACCACTTCCTACCTCTAAGTGGGGATGTTAAACACCTGTAATGTACCTCTAGGCCTTTAGTGCTTAACTTTGACCTGTTGACAATTTGGACACTTAGCCACAAACTCTGCAATATCCTTCTTCATACCATTCCACCAATAAATTTCCCACAAATAATAGTATATCTTAGTGGTTCCTGGATGAATAGAGTATCACGCACCATGCACTTTTTCTAAAATTCGTTGTGTCAAACCATCAACACACAAAACTCATAACCAACCTTAACAAAGAAAAACACCATATCTTCTTTAGGAAAAGACCTCCGCCTTCTGGTCTCTAACTGTCTCCTTACACTTAACCAAACTGGGATCCGTATCCTGTTTTCCTTTTACTTTGGCAACTAATAAAGATTCCAAACCATGTTGAACCCATATACTACCTTCAGATGAATTAACCAACCGAACACCTAATCTAGCAAGCTGGTGAACCTCACAAACTAATTCCTTCTTATCACTATCGACATGGGCAACACTACCCATACAGAATCTACTAAGGGTATCCACCACTGCATTGGCCTTGCCTGGGTAATACAATGCACTCATATCATAATCTTTTAACAACTCAAGCCACTTTCTCTGACAGAGATTAAGATCTTTCTATATGAACACATACTATAAACTCTTATGATCCGTGAACACATCAACATGAACCACATAAAGATGATGCCTCAAAATTTTCATGGTAAAAACAACTAATGCCAACTTAAGATCATGGGTAGGATAATTCTTTTTATGGGGTTTAAGTTGTCTAGAGGCGTAGGCTATGACCTTGCCTCTCTACATCAAAACACAACCAAGACTAACTCTGGAAGCATCACAATAAACTACAAATCCATCTAAACCATCTGGTAAAGTAGAGACTGAGGCATAAGTGAGTCGAGTCTTTAACTCCTAAAAATGCTTCTCGCAGAAATCTGACCATTGAAATTTGACTTTATTTTGAGTCAATCAAGACATGGGGGAAGCAATAGAATAAAACCATTCAACAAATCATCTGTAATAGCTAGCCAAACCCAAGAAACTTTTGATGTCTGATAGAAAGATGGGTCTAGGCCAGTTTTTCACTGCTTTGGTGTTTTGAGGGTCAACTTAAAAGCCATCACTAGAAACTATATGGCTAAAAAAAGCTACTGATCTTAGCCAAAATTCCCACTTACTGAACTTAGCAAATAACTAATGATATCTAAAGGTCTGCAGCATAACCCTCAGATAATTTGCATGATCATTCTTATTACGGCAATAGACAAGGATATCATTAATAAAGACTATGATGAACATGTCTAAGTACTGCTTGAACACCTTATTCATCAAGTCCATGAAAGTTGTAGGGGGATTTGTTAGTACGAAGGACATAACTAGGAATTCAAAGTGACCATACCGAGTTCTGAAGGTTATCTTTGGGATGTCACATTCTCTGACTCTAAGATAATGATAGCCAGATCTGAGGTCTATGTTAGAGAAATAAATATCACTCTAAAGTTGGTCGAACAATTCATCAATTATGGTAAGTATATACTTATTCTTGATTGTGACTTTATTCAACTGACGGTATTCGATGCACATTTTGAGAGAAACATCTTTCTTACGCACGAATAGGACTGGAGTGCTCCATAGAGAAATATTAGGACTGATAAAACCTTTATCTAAGAGATATTTTAACCATTTCTTCAATTTATTAAGCACAATTGGAACCATTTTGTTTGGTGTAATAGAGATAGGTTGGGTGTTTGAAGAGAGATCTATTTCGAAGTCGATTTCCCTCTCGGGAGAAACTCCGAGAAGATCTTTAGAGAACACATCTAGAAATTCATTTACTACTGGAAATGAATCAAGACTCAAATACCTATAATTTGAGTCTTTGACTCAGACAAGATAGTAAATACACCCCTTAGATATCATCTTTCTTGGTCATAGATAGGAAACGAACTGACATTTACGTACAAAAGTACTACCCTTCCATTCAATAACTGGTTCATTAGGAAATTAGAACTAAATGACTTTATTTCCATAGTCAATTGAGGCATAGCATGAGTTGTGCCAATTCACACCAAGAATGATATCGAAATTAGTCATCTCTAACTTTACAAGCTCAACTAAATTGATTTTCTGAGATACTGTAGAAATTTTTGTATACCCGCCTGGCTATAATAAATTTACCTACTGGGTTAGACACTGAGAAAGGTTCTGCTAATGTTTCAATACTGACACCGAAGTTGAAGGCTATATAAGGGGTCATAAAAGAAAGTGAAGCTCTAGTGTCTAATAAAATATAAACATGAAGATGAAAGACCAATAACGTACCCGTAACCACATCAGGGGAACTTTTCTGATCATGCTGAGTTTGGAGAGCAAAAAATCTATTTTGGCACTGCCCATTAGTTGCATTGATAGTGGCACCCTGCTGAGTCGGGCGATCGACTATAGTTAAAGAACGATTGGACTGACCCTATTGACCAGCCCCTGGGAAATCCCTGACACTATGGCTTGGCTTGCTACATCTAAAACACACATCACTACCAGCTTTACACTCACTCTGATGATTCCTACCACATTTTTGGGAAACCAGATTAGCATGACCACTTTTACACTATCCTTGGACTTAAGAGCCTGCCTCTCTATACCGACTGTCTTACCTGAACTTAGGAACTAGCACACTAGATAAAGATAAAGCTGGGGCTAAATTTGTCTGACTGAACTGAGAACCGCCTTCTGACCTTGGCTGAGAAAAGTTGAAACTACCTATTCTGGCCCTCTTATTCTCTCTCTCTCCTGCACCTTACACTTCTCCTCCTCAATCTGCTGAGCATGAACCATGAGTCTAGATAGTTCCATATCCTTAATCAACATGGTGGTCCTACACTCTTTAACCACACTATCAGTTATACCAAATACAAACTTACTCATTCTAGACCTATTATCCGCCACCATAGTAGGGGCATACCTTGCCAACTGAGTGAACTTAAGTGAGTACTCCTTCATGATCATATTACCATGCTTTAAATTTATAAACTCATACATCTTAGCTTCCCTCAACTATAGGGGGAAGAAACTGTCTAAGAAAGTTGTGGCAAACTTCTCCCACTCTCCAGGCCCTGCATTAACACATCGGTCCTCCTTCTACTACTTAACCTAGGTGTGAGCTATACCCTACAACTGATATGTAGCTAACTCTGCACTCTCACTTGAAGTGACACCCATGATATCTATCACTTTCTGCACCATGTCCAAAAACTCCTGCGGATCCTTCTTAGACTTGGACCCAAAAAGGGGGATTCATCCATGTAAAATCCTGAATCCTACCTGCAGTTATATTTGTCACTATATTGACTGGGAAAACATCCTACTAGTTGTTCTGAGAATCTACAGAATAGTCTAGGGTAGTGGAAGTGGTCCTAAATTAGGTGTGAGAGATATGCTCATTTAGGGGATTTTTCTGAAAAGGTGGTGGGGCAAGTTGATCCCTTTTTCTTCTTTCGTTATTTCTTCTAAGAGGCATTCTTTGTAAACATAATAAAGGATGAGTTAGGAATTAAATAGAGCTCATGCTCTTTCACACGACATGAACACTAAAAAAAGAAAACTTTCCTAAAACTTCTCATAGCCTCTTGCCCATAAATGTGGCGCACTTCACACCTATGCACAAGACTTTACTCAACATGGCTTTCAGATACCCTAAGACACTTTAAAACCTTAGGCTATGATACCAAGTTTTGTCACGACCCGAGGCTACCCCTAGTCGAGACAATAGCGCTTACGGCTACAAGTGATCAGAAGCTAACCCATGAGCTGGTACCTACTGTGAGTACTGAGTACAATAGTGATACAACGTATGTGCAGAAGATAAGCTGATAAGATACTGTAAATCTGAATATGGAAATACGTAGCAATGGCATGTCTGAAATATCTGATAAACATATTAGAAACTAAACTGTCTGTCTGAAATAACTTATAAAACTAAAAGAACTGATTGATTGTCTGAAAGCCTCTAAACATTATGAGGAGTTACGGGATAAACCACTAACTAACTCTGACTGACTAAACATCAGGAAATACTTAAATAATTGTGAAAACATATCATGTCCTCGATGGATGAGGACTCATCACTACTGCTGCTGGGTAATGCTGAGTTGTCTAAAAATGGTTGAGAAACTGCGTTTCCAAACCTATGTTATAAGACAACATAACGCAAAGAAAAGTATGAGAATAGTACTTTGAATGTACCGGTATGTGAGGTAACGACTGATTGAAATGCATGAGATAACTGAGCATGAATGTATAAACATGTAATATCTGAGAATTCAAAACCAAGAATAAATATATTTCTAAGATAATCTGTAATCTTAAAGACTGAATTTTGTATAACTGAATAACTTAAAATCCATATGCTTGGGTCAAGAAAACTAAAGCTGAGATATACTGGATACTGACTGAGATTGTGGGAGCTATCATGTAACCGACATGCCCCAATCTGAGCAAATCAGGGTCCAACCTGTAACCCCAGTTAGAAGGGCATTAGTACTGTGCCACGATACTGACATATGGCTGTATGGATCCACTAAACTGGTGTCCCAAGGACTAGAGAGTTACCTTCTACTGGCAGGTTCTCTCATGAGATATACGTTAACCCTCAAATGGCAGGAAGATATCTCAAAACTATGCTGGCTATGTAGTTTTGGAACTTAGAGACTCCTACAAAAGGCCAAATCCTCTACCAGTAGGTGAACCCCCATCCCTGGGTTCGCTCAATGAAAAATCCTACTCCCAACTAAACTGATACTGGTACTGAACTGAACTAAGTTTAACTGAACATTATTTCTGATAGTTCTCACCATGATCATAAATATATGAGTACAATGATAAGATTCATAGGTTAACTCACTTATTACTTGAAAATCTAAAATCATGTAAAACACATAGGTATCGGGTGTTAATAACCTACCAACACTGAATGATCATAAAAATACGATGTCAAAACTTAAAACTATAGTATGGAATCATGGTCCAAAGACCCCAAACATGAAAATTTCATAAAACAAGTGATAATCATGAACTTGAACATGGGAATATGTTAAACATAAGGAAACAATATGGTTACATGGATAAATTCACAATTTGATACTATAACATGAAATTCACTTGAACATGACATGGGAAATTATAGTTTAAAACATGAATTAACCTAACCTTTTATAGGATCATACGTGGACATAAAAATGAGTTCAATTACTAAGGAAAGACATGAATTTAACCCATCTTGAACATATAAACTCCATAATAAAATAAGAACCTATATTTTAATCAAGGAGAAGGTTTTCGGGCTTAACTGATGAAAGAAACCCATTGATGAATACCCACATACCTCAATTGTTAGGTTCTTGAAGATTGTTTGGACTTAGGAGCTTGAACTCTTGGATTCTTGAAGAAAGAGGTTGGGTTTTGTTCTTGCAAAGGAGGAGGGTTTATTGAGAGTAATTTTGAGAGGAAGGGGGAAATAAAGCCCCTATGAATGCCCAAAATTATGTTATTGACCAATTGAGTTGAGGGTAAAAGACTTACTTGCCCCTTGATTTCATTAATCAAAGATCTGTACGGGAGTGATCAACGTGCCATGTCCCTCTCTCCCAAGGACAAAACAACATGATGCATCACTTACTTCGGGGAAGAAAGCAACATGTCGCGAACCCCATCCCCATGGGAGAGACCAATGCGCCGCAGGCTTATCGCATTGGCTCACTATTTCAGTTATCCAAACACATTCCAAACCTTGTCTAAAAATCCCAAACTCTCCCGAGACATACTATTAACCTCCCTAAACATGAATTAACTCAAAAATTAATGTCTTAGGGTCAGGAAAACCAAAATAAAAATTTGTGAAGTTTAGGGGTCTTGAAAATGACAGTCCTTAACACTTCGTGAAAATTTCAAGCCTTGGACCCCTTAAGCATGCAACTACAACTGAATCGAGTTTAGGATCTTGCGGGGTATTACAATAAACACTCTCTAAAATCCCTAAGGCAAGAACAAGCTAGGGTTACTTAAAGTTAGTCATCTAAGGGCTCAAGGTTTGGTTTCTATCCATAATTCTCTTTACTTTCAGGCATGTGAATCTACCCTTAAGCTTATTGTTCTTTAATCATTTGTATTAAATGTTTATTGATATGAAATTTAATATGGGCTTTGACATGGATTGAGGGTTTTGCCATGTTTGGTTCTTAAATTATTTTCTTATGCATTGGTTGTGTTTTATCAATGAATTTTGAACTAATTGAGCGTATGGGTGTGGGAATTTGAATGGGGGTCGAGGCATTACCCCAATTTGATGATTTTGGTATTGAAATTGGTTTGGAGATTAAGTTCCCTCAACCCATTTATGTCCTTGATTTTGAAATACGGGTTATCACATGATTTGACATTACTTACCCATATTATTGCATTGCATAAATGGTTAAAAGGTTAAACATGGATTTTGAAAGCCTTGTTGGCTGTGTTTTAACTAAAATTAAAACCTCAAGGGTCAAGGCATTCCCTCAAGTTGATTTGATAAGCTGAAAGGGGTCGAGGCATTCCTTAAATTTGATTTAATAAACAAAAGGGGTTGAGGCATTCCCCTAAGATTATGAAATATAATTAAGATGGCATAAGTGTAAGCTTGTAAGTATAAAAGTATGATGCTACCTGTGGTGTGCCATAATTTATAATTCCATGGTTTAATAAAAGAGGTCTATGAAACTTATTTTAATATGGGCTTAAATGGTGTTATGTAGCTAAGTCGTGAAGGTGTAAGTCTTGAAGGACTTGTACTGGAAACTCACGTTTATCGGCATGAGGGTTGATCTTGATGACTATGTACTTGTGACACACTCTATATAAATATATATTTTTGTATCCTGGATTGACGTGGGGTCGAGGCATTTCCTTGTCTTTATTGATACTTCCGGTTCATGTAACTAACATACACTAGGACCCTTTTAGCAGGGGAACTGAACCCATATAGCCCGTGGTGGCCTTCTTTGTGAGGGTTAAGCTACATAGTCCAGGCTAATATTTTACTTGCATGCTAAACCTTATACCCTACCCCAGTATGTTATATATATATATATATATATATATATATATATGTAAGTACAATATGTGCACATGGATTTTTACTATGGTTTTGACTTGGCATTATGTTATCCCCTTCCCGAGTTACATGCTAGCACTCAACCTGTAAACCATCTCCGAACGTTGTATCCCCACGTGATGCAGGAACCAAAAATACTTTTATTTTTCCTGCACAGTGATAGGTGATGTTGGACCACTCGTGTGTTAGGTTGAAGTGGTGAACCTCCTTCTTTCGGAAGGCTATTACTTCTAAGTTTACTTTGTGTCATGGACTATCTCTCATGATTTCTTTTGGCTATCATCAAGGGCATA
Source organism: Capsicum annuum (assembly GCF_002878395.1). NCBI lineage: Eukaryota > Viridiplantae > Streptophyta > Magnoliopsida > Solanales > Solanaceae > Capsicum > Capsicum annuum. Next base: position 193,668,754 of record NC_061113.1, read on the forward strand.
TCCTGACTTAAATAATTTTCATTTGGTAAAGGCTTTGTGGATACTGTGGATTGGGATTGGTTGTTGACATTCTTAGATTCCTTTTAGTTATTGGTTATTCTATCTTGTTATATGTTCAAAATTCTACTGTTGTAGTTATACTGTGTTCTATTTGACTAGGAAAAGGGGATGGTCTTCGGTCCATGAAGACTTGAGATACCCGTCATGGCTAGGCTCTAGTTCGGTTCGTGGCACTTCGGTATAGATAAGTCTATTCCAACCTAAGCTCAATACTTAAAAAGAAGAAGAAGAAGAAGAATAGAATAATCCTAAAATGTTAAAAGATAAAATAATAACTTCAAAAATATATCCTGAATCTGGTTATCAATAGTATAAGACTTTAAATACAGAATGATATCAATAAACTAAAGCATCTTTAAATACAGATAAAGCATAAGATAAATAAAGCTCTGCAAAGTGTCAACCACTATCTCAATCTCTGCAATGTCAACATTGAAGGAACACAATCTACCATCTACTACCCAAATCATACCTACACAAAGTGCAAAAACTAATAAAAAAAGAAGAAGATTCAAGGGTGAGTATAAAACACGTCTACTCAGCAAGTATCATCGATAACTAATCTTAATTCCAAGATGATGAGAACCACCACCCTAATGATCCAAATTTTCCCCAATCAATGTGCAACCAACAAATATACCACATCATCCTAACAGGATATCCCAACACAACAATCATTGAAATACTGATATACATGCTAGGAAAAGTAATCTAGATGAGTCAACAATACTCATTTTATGATCAACAAGTAAAGAAATTCATTTATAAGAGAAACCCACTAGCATAATATATCAAGCTCAGTCAATATATTCAACTAATAATCTAGGATATAATAGTTAGAGTGTATAATATGTGTATCATGATACCAATAGGTAAGACACTACAAGTCTCACTAACCAAGACATAGCCATACCCGTGTCTTATAACTATCTCAACTCACAAATCAACCAAGAGGTAGTGTAATATAATGTAATGTAGTAAAATGAAGGTTCAATTCACAATATCACAAATAAGGTTCAATTGAAATATTTCAATACAAAAGTAAGTAATGAATAGTCAAACACAATATAAAGGAAACTAAGTATACAACAACAACCACATAAGGAAAGTACAATGATGTTATGCAATGCAATGCAATAAAATGTAATGAAGGTGGGATAATGATAATGTAAGACATGAAATGACTTCTCGCATACACTTTTCTCGCCTCAGTGCTTCCAAGACAGGACCCTTGGGTGTTCACAACTTATATACTTTTATAATCTCAATCAACCTTACTAGCACATTCCTCGGTATAGGCATTTTATAAGGTATCTCATTTAAAAAAAATATTTCTAATGATACCAGTATCTCATAAATATATAATGCTCACAACTAATCATTATGAAGATGATAATCAATTCAATATAGGTAAAAATGATCTTAGAATCAACTAAATATGTCAATACTACATAATATAAGCCCTCGTTTGACACACCAGAATAAATAGTAATGTAAGACATCAATATCATCATTTCTATCCAAGCCCCTCTCTCAGGTATCATGATAAAGATAAGGCAATTTAATACTCGAATAAGATCTAGAATGCCAAGTCAAATCCCCACTCGGATGTCACAGTAATAATGAGTTAATTAATATACAAATAAAACCAATAATATAAATTCAAACCCCCAATCAGGCGTCACAATAATAATACAACAATTAATGTACAAATAATGCCAGTAATATTAATTCAAGTTCTCACTCAGGTATCACAATAATAATAATCTCTTGAGTCAATAATAATATTCCACAAACTCCCACACGAAAAATGAAGAGATAATAAAAAATCAAACAACAATTATAGCAAAACTTACTCAACCTTAGCTTATTCCATACAATATGTCTCATCTTTCCTAAATATGATATTATAAAGCTAAATAGCTGAAAGAAGAACTACTCTAGTTAACAATATGTTCTAATAAGAGATACTAAACTTCAATAATCACATTAACTATTAAGAGTCAATTTACACTCTAAGTATATTCTAAACCTCAATCATGCCATCAAATAACAAATAATAACATAATTATCTCCTAAAATATCACTATGACCTGATCATAATAAAGTCCACTAAATATGATTCAAGCTCTAAAATAGGTACCCACTATTAATTTACTCTAGATCTATAAGCCATTCATCTATAGTCTATTCTAAACATAGTCACAAGTAGCAAGACTAACTAAGATTAGCAACTATATAACTACAATCTATCAAAAGACTTTGGTACCCACAAAGATGCTCGTCATTTCACCTAAGAGGGACCCCCAAACCTAAGCGATTCACAATACACAAGCATACAACACATAAACACTATAAAAAAAGTCAAAATACATCTCAACTTACCTTAAAGAAGATCTGAAAGTCCAAAACACAATTTAAAACATCAGCGGGAAGATCCACTCCATCGGATCATCGCCAACACATCCAATCTAACCAAGTATGATATTTACAAGTCAAAAAGATTTCATCAATATCCATATCGATATATTTTAGTTTCAAGTTAAAAATTGCTTCCAAAATTACTTTTCAAAATATCAAGGGTAAAATTAGAACTTTATTTAAGAATCATGTCTCTCATATCAAAAGGAGTCTAAATGTAAAAATTCAATAAAAATGAGTTGAAAACAAGGAAAAACTCATTTTATACTCTATCGGATAAAACCCCCAAAATCAAGTTTAAAATCAAAGATTTCAAGATGAAAACATAAATTAATCAATGACAAATAATAAAATACAAGTTTAGAAACTTACATAAAGTTTTAATATTGAAAATCCACTTTATAACTCTAAAAAATGAGCTTTGATGCTTTGAAAATGGTAGAATGGGACTTTTAGATTTCAACCTTGGATCGAAATCATGAAAAATAAAATGAATATTTTCGAAAAATGAGAAATATGAAGTCATAATCATATAGTCAGTAATTATATGAGAAAAATACATCGAGAATTGCCCAAAATGGAGCTTCCTAGTTTCTGAAATGTCAAAAATATTAAAACTTTGAGATCTGCCAATTTTAGCACTGTCCAGGTGAAAATTTTATTTTTTGCATCTGTAGGACCCCCCATCACGTTTGCAAGGAAAATATTTTCACATTGATCAGTAAAAAAAAAAAGATCCTTCTTCGCATTCAGAGTATACCCACGCGTTCGCGAATAAGAACCTCTGCACTAGAAAATCAATAATTTTTAAAACTTGATTTTGTCCCTCAAAACTCATTCAAAACCCTATAAACATAAATCAATAGTGTGAATTGATCTTAAAATATGTTTCAGATCCAATGGAATCATCGAATTTACTCTAAGTGGCTGTTTATAAAAAGTTAACCCCGCAAACCCTTTCTAAGCTAAATACAACTAGTTTTTGATTAAGAGGTCAAAATACATACTAAAGGCTCGAAGCCCGATCTAACCATGTAATTAAATCAATCTAACCATGTAATTAACTCAAAGTCAACATTTCAAATTTAATGAAATTGTCAAAATTATCATCTAAAGCTCGAATAATAAAATGTTGATCAAAGTCAAACTAATCACTTTAAGCCTATTCAAAATTAAAAACTTATATAAGCCACTCCTGAATGCATCGGAGATCATGCAAACCATCTCACAACTATAAATAACATAAAGAAGTAATGAAGAAGTACAAAATGGTCAAAAAATAAAAAATTCTAAAAATCACATCGAGGGTCATACACATCACTTCTATTTATGACATATGCCCTATGGCATAACTTCTATCATTTAATTTGAACTTATGTCTTAGGTCATAACTTCTGTCACTGAATTTATGCCTTATGGCATAACTTATACCATGCACTATCACTATGCCTTGGGATATAACTTGTGTCTTGACTTATTTATTTCTTATCTTGGGGCATAATTTATGTCACTAAACTTATGTCCTGAGGTATAACTTATGTCATTGAATTTATACTTGAGGCATAACTTATATCATTATGAACTTATGCCTTTTGATTTTCTTTTATTTTTCGTTGTCAGGGGCATTTTCAACCATTTTTTCTAACTCAAAGCTATGAAGGGTGAAAATTAATGACCAACGATTTTGAAGGGCAAAAATTAGATACCACACCAAAATAAAATAAAAATATTTTGTGTGAATGACCCCTTGAGATACAATATGAAAGGAAGAAAGCATTTAGTCATTTCTAACATGAAGGATGTTTTTGATCTTTCCACTTAATAGTGAAATTTCTTCACACTTGTTTGCACATCTAAATTCAACAATTCCAAACAAATAATAATAGATGTGATTTTCTTTGTCTGCTTGCTCTTTTATCAATGTATTCGTGATATTTACTATTGTTCTTTAAGTAGAAACTTATGAGCACACGTCTGATTTTCACAGAACTATGCAGCAATAACAACAACATACCCAGTATACTCTCACCAAGTGGGGTCTGGGGAGGGTAAGTGTACGCAATCCATACCACGACCTCAAAGTGAGATAGAAAGGTTATTTCCGATAGACCCCTGGCTCAAAACAAACAATAAAACAATCTAAAGCAAGCTAAGATAAGAATAAAATAAAGCAATCTAAGATAAGATAAGGAATAACAATAAAACAAGATACAATGGAAAATAACACCGTCAATAATACCCAAAGCAAGATACTTCAAGTATATACCCAAAACATACAACCTCCTAAGTCTGACTAACCTTCTACGCTAATTCCCCTCCTCCACAGAACTATGGAATATACTAATATAGACATCAACATTATTTTCATGGGTACATACTTGATCTACAACAAATGGATAGGTGGCTATGAACATATCAAGAGTTTGAAATTCTAATCCTTACCACTAATATATATAAAAAATTGGAGTAGAAAATATCAACTCATAATTATTAGGTGTAGTTAATGTTTAAAATAATTATCATTTAGAGCAGAGGTTTAGATTAAATATCAAAATATACATTTCTTTTGTATTTGTATATTTTGGGGCTCATAGACAAATATCTTTTTTTGACACTCATATACTTTTGTATTAGTATATAAAGAAAATTTTGGGATTCATATACAAATATCTTAAAATTTATATTTGTATACAATGCGAATTTCGGGGATCATATACAAATCTCTAAAGTGAATTTGTATATAGAATTTTTAATTTGCACATTTAGCTATTAAAATGCAGTTACGTCCTATAATTAGGCAAACATTATCTATGGTGTCTCACTTACCTGCCAAACAATCTAACAAAAGATATATAGATATAGGACAACCACAATATAAACTAATCAAACTGAAAAGTGCTATACAACACATAATAGAATAAACATAACAAAAAAAAATAATGCAATAATCGACACACAAAACACTAGTGAAAATTGAAATCAAAGATCAAGAAACAACAAGCATATATAGTACTAACAATACTAAAAAAAGACGGGACGTTTATGAATGACCATCAAACCTATCTCAAATGGAAGCAAAAGAATGTTCCGCTACCAACTAATCTTTTGACTTGATACACGACCTCCAAACTCTCCTATCTAAAGTCACGCCCTTAGTAAGATTAAGATGAATTAGGTCCTATCTAGTAAATTTCCTTCAATATTTCTTCAGCCTTCCTCTACCATTCCTCACGCCCGCCATTACCAACTGCTCAGACCTCCTCACTGGGATATCTACACCCCTCCTCCACACATATCCAAACCATCGTAGTCTTGCTTCCCTCATCTTGTACACCATGTATGTCACTCCTTCGTAGTATCGAATCCCTCATCTTGTACACCACGTATGTCACTCCTACCTTATCCTGTATCTTCTCATTCTTAATTAATTGTTAGGGTTTTTGTTCTGATTTTCTTACCAAATTTAACTGTTAGGGTTTTTGTCCTGATTTTCTTACCAAATTTAAGCTTTACTTTTCTTAGAATAAAAATAAAAGTAATACCATAATTACCTTTACTTTTCTTGAAAGAAAAATATAATACTTTTCCATATTTGGTAAACCTCTTTCTTAGAGGAAAGATTTTGGACATCTATCAAAAGATGGAAAAATTTTATATTTTCCAATGTGCACATATGTTTCTTATTTTATGTGAGATAACAGAGTCTACATATAAAGTTACACACGTTGTGTTTCTAATTATTTTCGACTGTTGTTTAGAATTCCCTTCACTAGAGGATAAAATGTCAAATTTACAAAGAGGTTGAGTTGACTATAAAAATAAAAATAAAAATTAAAGGATCTTTGAGTGAAGAACAGAATGAAATTATGAATGCATGACAAAAGGCCTTAAATCTGGTTAATTTTCATTTTCGTGGAGACAAAAGGCCTTAAATCTGGTTAATTTTCATTTTCGTGGAGTGGAAGGAAGAGCATAATAACAGTCACATGGGAGACTGTTAATAATGTTAACTTTATTCGCACACAACCATAACTCTAGTTATGATCATTCCCACATGCTCATCATCTTCATGTTATGCGTATATCTATGTTTTTTACTCGAGTAAATACATAATTACCTCTGATCTTGTCCGAGATTTGCAAAAAGACACCTAAACTTTAATTTCGACCTATTACCCCACGATTCTTCTTTATTTCGTTGAAAACACATCATTTTGACTCTCTGCGTGTATACACGCGCCACAAACGCGTGAATGAGCTTGAATTTGACTTTTTGACCAATTAAAAGTTGTCACGTGTAAAATAATTTATTATATAATTTATATTTTTTTAAATAATATTTATTTATTTTTTAAAATTATCCCCCCCCCCCCCCT
>NC_061113.1:193678609-193765775 GCF_002878395.1 Capsicum annuum
TAAAAAAGTAAAATTTTATTAAAAAAATAAAAAATATAAATTAAACGTATTTGACACGTGGCAGCACCTGATTGGCGTGTGTATTTCACTCTCTTTGTTGTGAGTGAGATTCAACGAAAAATGGTGTGTTTGCAACGGATTAAGTAAGAATGGTGGGGTAATGGGTCGAATTCAAAGTTTAGGTGTCTTTTTGAAAATTTCGGACAACATCAGTGAGGTAATTATGTATTTTAGACACACTTTTCACACTCATTGACTTTTTTTATTCTTCTTTTCATCCTAGGATCCCATTCTATCAAAAGAAGTTCTTTCCCTCTCAATTTATATGAGGCAAACTCAAGAAAGAAAATTAAGGGTAATATATTATAAGTGTAAATATTGCTATATCAATAAATATGATATCTATTTTTCAAGATTTCAAATAATCCTATATTCTTAGAAGACTTAATTTAAGATCATTTGAATAACCTAATAAATTATCTTATTAAGATTTAAATAAAAGTATACTCCCTCCGATTAAAAAAGAATGATATATTTTTCTTTTTAATTCGTTTAAAAAGAATAACTTCTTTCCTTTTTTCGCAACAAGATCAACTTTCCATGTGATAAGTTTAAAACCACAAGATTAAAGATCATTTTGGTACATTTGATATACTTTTATTTCAACACCACAAGATTCAAAAGTTTCTTTATTTTCTTAAACTCTGTGTCAAGTCAAAGTAGGTCATTCTTAAACTCCATGTCAAATCAAAGTAGGTCATTCTTTTTTTTAACAATGGAGTATTATTTTTTAGTAAAAAAAGAAAAGGATATTATATCACATTTGACAAAAACATCTATTTATTTGTCTTAATTCCCCGGGGATTGAGGTCAATTATGAGTTGGAAAGACGTACCAAATGAGTATGCCTTTTGGAATAATTCTTTTTACCTTTGCTTGAAAAGGAATTCGAAGCTCGAAATTATGGCTAGCAGACAAGGTGGACTTTACCTGCCTTTTCATGGTATTTAATCAAACAGATTCAATTTCTACAATCAACTCTGACTTCAATTCACTTCAAATTTTCTATCAGCAACTTTGGAGGATTTCTAGCAATCAGTGTTGAGAAAAGGTTTTCGTAAGTATCGTTAATTTGGATTAGTTAAATCTTAATTTAAGCTCTTCTCCTTTCGGTAGAATATTAATAATTCAAAATGTTATCTACAACAGCACCTAGTACAGATAGCAAATTGTAGAATATACATATATCCTAGTTGATATTCTATAATCCGCTTGTTTTTCATCAAATTTCAACTCTAGGGAGACTAGCATGCTGATCAATGATATATATATATATATATATATATATATATATATATATAAGAGATAGCAAATATGTAAGTTTCAGTTTGCTGACATGTGCATGTCTACCTGTGGAAAAAAGACCACCTTAGTGTTCATCTTTTTGCCTGTCCTTTCTGAAAGGAACATACAAGTAGAAAATAATTAAAATGCCTTTTGTTTGAGACGAAAGCTTCTACTGTAGTTGTTTTTCTAAGTTCTATGTTCACAACGTAAATATGTTACATGTACACGTTGAACTGTTGCCTCATGATTTTGTTATTGAAAAGGTCTCTTGTGAGAGAATACATGTAGACTACACCACGTGACGGTTGGCAAGTTCATATTGAAGAGAAAACAAACTCTCTACTACATCGAATGAGCTCTTTTGCATAACACACTACGAACTAAATTGTTGTTTCATAGTATATGAATGAAGTGTGAATGGAAAAAATGGAGAGAAAAATGGTGGAAGGAAGGAGATACCAATTTAGAAGGTATACTCCCAAATTAGAAAGTCCACTAATTCTCCCACATTGGTGGGAGAAGGGAACTTTGTAGTGTTTATATTAATGAACACTTACTCCACATGATAAGTGAGGCAAGAAAATAGAGATGTCTTGTGCTGTCGTTGTCGTTGCTTGGATTTGGATTTAGATTCAATGATCGATCGATGAGATCTATTTTTTTGAACAAATTTTATTGGATGATCCAAATTTACCAAACAATAAAATGCTGCAATGTGTTTTGATTCTCCATTTATACATGCATGCAATTTTTCGAAACAGTGCAGTGCTGAAACTGAACTGATGCATTGTTTCTGCAAACAGATGCACTATTTCGATGAACAGATGCATTATTTCCATAAACAGATGCACTGTTCCAATGAACAGATGCACTGTTACAGCAAACAGATGCACTGTTCCAGTGAACTGATGCACTATTTCAGCAAACTGATGCAATGTTTTGATGAAAGGACACAATGTTTCACACGAACTGGTATGTACTGTTTTAGCAAAATGATGCACTGTTTTAAGTAAACAGACATGCATTTTCAGAAAAGACACACACCTTTAAATTAAACCAATGCCACCTTTCTGAAGAGGCATCTTGTGGCTATATAAATCTGGTTTCATCCACAGGTTTTGGAACAGAAATTTTCAGATTACAAACATTCTTCTTATCTTCAAATACTCTGTGTGATCATTAAATCATTCAGTGCGTTCAAAGAATCTGCCTATTTGAGGTACCGCTATAGTAGGATTGAAGGCCATTTTATCCTGGGAGGAAGATTCTATAACCTCGGGTACAGTGAAGGGAATTATTCCTTAAGGAAAGTCCGTGAATTCGGACGACTTGGTCTTAATCATTTCTGTTTCATCTATTTTTCTGAAGAATAAAATACACCTCTTGGAAAGGTCATGTTGATCTTGTGTTAAGGGTATTTGATATACTTCATTGTGTCCTTGGTTATATACTTGAACTTTAGTTGAAGTTGTTGTTGCAATATACAGATTCTGCATACCCGACCATATTGTGGAAGATAACATAAATTGCCATATATATATATATATACTATTACACAATTACAAGATAATTACACATAAATCTCCATATCTAATTATAAAATTAGGTTTTGGGTCTAACTCAAACCCTAAAAACTAGTCAGGGGAGGAGGATTGCCCAAGTCTTATAAAGAGACCACCCATCACATTAACCACAAATGTGGATCTTTTTTTCATTCTTCAACACTAATAAACATATAGTTAATGGATAATCTGATAAAAATGATAACTAATTCACTATCACGGTTAAAATTTACTGATCTTGTAAGAAACATTACATGATATGCAGTGGAATAGTTACATCGATCGAGTGAAGGAACACCTTTTACCGAAATTATACATTATATATAAAAAGTTATATTATGTGTCTATATAAGCCAAAAATTTAGCTTTATACATATATATTAAATATTAAACATCCTTGGTGAAATTCATGGTTTCACCGTTGGTGTATAAAGAAAATGCTTTTTGTTTTTGTTCTTTGATACAAAGTTGTGTAAGTTTTGCAGGAGAATTCTGAGTCATGGTGATCTTATAAATTTCTGGTATCATTTATTAGATTACTTTCTTTTCTGCGAAGACTGAAGAAAAGAAGCCTTTAAGCAAAGCAGTTACAATCCTAGGTGCTAAGAGTACTACTGATGAAAGACAGCAACGTATAAGTCTCCCCTTCAAAGTTACGTAATACTGTATTTTTGCTGATGGATCACAAATATCTTTCCAAAAAATGGAGAAAAAAAGAAGACAGACTTAGCCTATCAGCAATTAATATGATGCATATTTGTAGACTGTATTTGCGAATGCTTTATTACCCTCAATGGTTTAACTCTATCTAGGAAATACGTATAAAAAAACTTTTCTATAATCAGAAAAAACTTAACCTTTAAATTCCCCTTTTATCTATAATGAAATGATTTATAGTGACACAAGTGTCCAAGGTTTGTTTTAGACCATAAATTTTAAAAATGTTCCTTTCTTTATTAAACTCTGTGTGCCAAATCGGACCATGTCATGTAAATTGGGACGGAGGGAGTAGTATTTTCAATTCAGCATGACCTGTTTATATTTTGACGCAACAGATTAGAGGAGATATTTTGAGCGCACCCTCGATCAGTTTCGCCAATAGTTTGAAGTACTTCTAGGTTGTTTCTTGACACCATTTTGTTAATTATATTGAGTGCATACTCATGCACATGGAAGTCTTTTCTGAATTTAATCAGTTATGGATCTTCCGATGTTTGCCTTTTAATTTATACCACTTGGCTGTGGATACATGAATTTTGGTTAAGGGAACCAAAAATAGTATGGATCTTAATTTTCCATTTAATTTAGGAGCCTTTTAATTTGCGTATACCTCGATGAACACTAATCAATATATATATATATATATATATATATATATATATATATAAAGGGAAAACATAGAGGAGGTGATGTGACATCTCTCTATGATCTTCATTATTATTTATCTTTTTTGTAGTTTTTTTAGCCATTTTTTAATTTCAAAAAGATTAAAAATTTACCTTAACATTATACAGAATATTAAAGATAATCATATTAAATTCTTTTCATCACCAATGCTATTAATCTTTTCTCATTTATGTGTTATGTAAGAAAAAAAATATTAAAAATCACTTCTTAAACTCTCTTAATACATACATACACACATACATACATATATGTGTGTATATAAAGGAGGAACATAGAAAAAGTGATGTGACACCTCTTTATGACCTTCATTCTTATTTATCATTTTTTGCGTTTTTTTCTTTGGAATTTTTTCCCACTTTAAAGTACTAATAATGTATTATATATTAAATAATTCAAAAGTCACTCTATTAGTTACATATTTCTCCCCCTAATTAATGTTCATACGTAAGAAATGGTAGTTGTTACTAGTACTACTCAAGAACCAAAGGAAAATCAGGAGTCAAGTAAAAATAATTCTTAAAATTAAGGGTCACAATGATATTCATTATCTCTAATATTTAATAGCAAAATAATAATTCCATAGAAGATTAAAAGTCAGCCTAATATTTTGTATTTAAGGATATATAAATGTATTCGTTATCATCAATTTATTACTGATCAATCAAGAACGTGCAAACAAGTAACAAGTTGAAACAAGAACAACATCAAGAGCTTACAATAGATTTGGAAAAGGTACATATTTTTTCTATTTATGCATTTCATGAAATATTATACACTTCGCCAAATGTCTTTTTTGATAATTTGCGTATTGTTTTATGAGATTTGTCATATATGGTTAGAAATTAACGCAGTTAGCATTTTATTAAAATCACTGTATATTTTTCAAATTTTCCTTTTTGTATTCCTATCTTTTATTCTTCTCTACAATTGATCTTATGGCAATTTTTTTCACGTACTAATCAATTTCGTTTTTAAAAATATTAAATTCATCTACTTTCTTTATGCAAATGAAAATAGTTGTAGGTTGAATCGATGAGTAAATTATACGAGAAAGGTAAAAATATATAAGGAGGTAAAAGTCTTTCAAGGTGATTTTTTGTGATAAAATATCTATTATGTTATTAAGTACTATTTTAGGATGCAACTGGCTTATGATCATTGTTCTAATGATAATTCACATATAATTATATTTTGTAAACGTGAGACAAAAGAAAAGAACATAGTGAGCGAAAGAAGAAGAAATATAACTAATTGGAGAATAAGGAAAACATATTATATGGATAATGTTTGTAAAAGGTATTATTCTTAGACTTAGATAATGTTTATTGAATTCACACATAAATCATATAATATAAAAGTGGAAAAAAAAAAGGTACAATCGATCACGATTATGTGAGAATTTTTTTTTTTTTCAAAAAAATAAAATATAAAAATCAAAAGTGTCAATCTGAAAATATAGATTAGCTGATGTCATACTTCTCTATGACCTTCAATTACGACCTCCAATTACTTTGTATTTTTTTCTCCTTTTTCTAAAATTTATAATGTGTTATAAGTTATACTAATTAACTTGATAACATTCATGACGAAAGCAAAAATGATTTTTTTTTTTTGTTTTTAAGAAGAGCAAGAAAGTTGTTCTGCATATTTAAACTCAAAGAATTACAAAACATTATATGAAAATACGAAAATCTACGCCCATGTACTCAATCTTGCAGAAGCACTAGAAAACTATTATATTAGTGATTTGTTCAATTCATAGAATTAAAAGTTATATATTTTTATATCTTCTGTTGACTTGATACTTTAAAAAAAATATTATCAAATTCATGTCACTAGTAAAACATAAAATCTCTTCCTTGAGTTCCTCCCAAACTTATTTTGCCCTATCTGAATCTTAATAAACAAGGACGATTTTTTAAACTTTTCATCTAAAATAGGCATAGACATTTATATGACTATAAATCATTTTATTAAGGATAAAATGAAAATTTTATAGTTGACATTCTCTTACAGAGTTAAAAAAGATAGTTTGTATTGCATAAATTGAAACAGTTATTGGAGAAGTACCCATTATTATCCTATTACTCGATCACTACATAATGTAACAGATTAAACACATTTGAAATATCCACTGGTTTACATAACAAAAGCAGTAGTAGCTATCATATCATAACATCGATGGCCCTGCCTGACATAATGAAAATGCTTCAATTACAACTCAAGCAGCTAAAATTTGCTGCATAATTCACCTATGCTTCCATCATTAAGCAGTTAATTCATCCTCTTAACTGAATAGACTATAGGTCATATAGTTTTTCTTAGTAGTATTATTATGTACAAATTAAAGAACTGTACTTTGCTATGATCAGTATTTACTTTGTTTACAAGGAATTTCACTTCACTTCCACAGGTCAATCTCAGAACAGGAGGATGCCGTGGAGTTATTCTCTGTGACTGTTTCTTGTTTGTTCAAATCTCGAACCACCAAATTCGAGTCATTGGTAGCACCATGCAAGGTGTTTGAGTAAACATTTTCCTTGGAGACCTCCTCTTGACTAAGTTGAGAAGCTACAAATTTGTGGAGCACTCGCCAATCGGTCACTTGTTCATTAGTACTATTGTCGGGATGAGGATACATATGAACATTTTCTCGTGTGAGAACGGAGACAGACTGCTGCAAACTAGAGCTACCGTGACTATTATTGTTAACGTTAATGCCGAACACTGAAATTGAGGTGGATGGAGGTGCTGGAAGAAACTTAGGATTTTCTAAAAGAGGAAGCTGAAGAAATTGTTGATGATGAGATGGTGTGACTGGGATTTGGTAGTGCATATCAAGTAATTCCTTCTTGCAAGGGTAATTAGACTGACAATGTTGTTGCTTTGGGGAGTCAATATTGTCTGGCATGAATGAAACTGGATCATTATTCTCGTACCAATTTGGTGACTCCTCCTCACTTTCTTTCCTCGTGCTTACCATTTTCTTCTTGAAAACTCTACATACCACCCATCCTTCTTCCTGTTTTAGTTTATCAACAATCAATAAGTAGTTCAATTGAAAAAAGAAGTATGAGTTATTCAATTTAATTTGTTGAAGTGCTAAATTAATGGAAAAATAATATTTCTCATCCAATCTGGTAATTGAAAAGGTAACTAAAGGTTACTGTTCATAATAAATAGAATTTACGGGAAAGATGAGGGCTTTTTAGTAGTAGCAAAAGCCATTTACCAAAAGTAAGTGCTTTTGGGACATTGGTCAAACACAAATTTCTACTCTAATAACGGCAAAAGTGTTTTTCAAAATAATTAGTCAAATACAAACTATTACTTTCCAAAATTATACTTTAATTTCCCGAAAAGCACTTTGATACTAAGCATATTTTGAAAAGTTTGGCCAAACATGCTAAGTTTAGCGAACAACTTGCCTGAGGGGCACCATTAGGATCCGTCTCAAGGCGATATTCATGCATAATCCAGTCAGATTTTAGACCATGAGGAGCTCTTCCTTTGTAGAAAACCAAGGTCTTCCTCATGCCAATCAAGTCGTGTTTGGAATAAATAGCCTTGTCTCTTCCTGTTGCTTTCCAGAATCCTGCTGCTGTGGCTCTATTGGTTCTTGTACCAGTTGGATATTTTTTATCTTTGTGGCTGAAGAAGTACCACTCATGTTGTTCTTCTGCCCCTATTCTGCACAACTCTATTCAAAAATATATGTATTCTCCCAATCAAATCAATTATTGTTTGATATGTAGTATTACTAGTATCTTTTGGAATGTCTGATCATAATATAATACCTTGAAGATCCCATGGTTCAATCTTGTAGAGGTCCACCTCTTTGATAACATCAAGGTCAATCTTTCTTAAAGTTATTTTCTTCCTGAGGTAATAATCTACAAGTTCTTCATCAGTTGGGTGGAATCGAAATCCGGGAGGTACATGTGAAAATGCATTCATGATCTTGCAATCAAATGTATATATGACCTATAAGTATATTCACAAAAATAGAAGAATATCAACAGACTAAAAGCTTCTATATCTGCTTTTTTTTCTTTGAACTTTTTCGTATTAATTCCGAAATTATGAGCTATTTAATTAGAATAGCACGAACAAATGCACCTAGTTTCTTGAATCGACCCAATGCTTGGAGAAGTACTGCCTAGCTACAAAATTTGATTGTTTGAATTCATGCAATATTGTGCTTGCAATTAAAATCACCATATTAAAGTCCTATATACCACGCAATTTATGCCTTTTGAATTGTAAAAAAACAGGTGTATGATATGAAGTGATCTTAATTTGACATAATATTCATGTAGAACCATTGATCAATTATAAACACTTGCCAATGATATTTCACGGACAAAAACTTTTTATTATACTACCCTATTTTTTGCCACACACACAAAATGTTAGAGTAGTTTACCTCGCTAATTAACTCTAAAGCGTAACCTTAATTATTTGTTTTGTTCTGATATATATCATTTTTGGCCTGCTCAAAAGAGGTAGGAGTAGACAAATTAAATGTGGAAGAAAAGGATGTAGTTCGTTGATTAAGTGATAAAATTTGTATTCCCTTCAACTCTCAAGTCTTATCCACTCTATATGTAACAAAAGCCAAATAAAAGGCGTCTCTTTTATCTACTCAAGAATCATATATAAAGGACATTACGAGAAGGACAGATAATTCACCAAAAGAGGCAAAATCAATTACTAGAATTCATCTCCCATTTCTTTTCCCTTCTTTTGTGAGCCAGACATGTTACATTTAGTCTAATGAAATTCTAGATTCGTAATGCCAAAGATGTTTATCTCATTTTAGATTTTCTCCATAATAAGGCTTACATATTTACAGCAACTTGTTTTGATGAAGTGTCAATTTATAGAAGTGGTCTAAGGTAGATAAAACTATATCTTTTCATCAACTCATTTCTTAGGACTGAATGTGCTTGATACTTGAGGTGAATATAAGTTTGCTAAACAATTAGGGAACCAGCCATTTATTACTTCAATTTTGAACCGACTAATACATTTCATCAACGTGTGAGCTGGGAAACTAAATAAAACTTAGATTGAGAGATCCTATTAATTTCTAGCAAATATTATTCCTGACCAAAGACCATTTTACCTATCCCCCTCACGCTGGTTAGTGGTTGTACTGCACGTTGACAAAGTCCAGTAAAGACAATTAACTAGATAATGAAAAAGAACATTGATAAAAGGGAAACATAATACTGAAAAATAGTAGTTAATTGTAGGCGATTTAAGTCATAATTCTTGCAATTCGACCACAAACTAAAGTGCATGATTGAAATAGATTGTGTCCATGGTTCAATTCTTTGATAGTTGACATCGAGTCTATGCCACTTAAGGATAGTTAATCATAGTATAATCCATGAAATGAAATATTACTACTCGCATTTAAGGAATTTCAGGTCCACATTTAATTAGCATATATTGTCCTTCGACTTTATTTTAGTTCAACGGGTCAGGGGAAGAATAAAAAGATGGACAAAAATCTTTGTTTCATGCTACACAAATTGGATTAATGTTATTCTTAAAGAATAGTAACATATAGTAGGATCAGTAATTTTTCAGCTAAATCCATTTCCGATCTACGAGTCTTGTCTCACTTATGTTTAATTAACCAAAAAGAAAATAATACGGCTATTAATGTTACCCCTTATCTCTAAGCAGATTATTACGAAGCATATGATAGTGTTGGTGGAGTAACAATCATCATGGTTGTCATAATTTAAAATGCAATATTGGTAATATCACTAAGACACATGAAATCAAAGAAATCACAGATGAATGATTTTTATCACACTAGAATACAAGATTACTACTACTACTACTACTTTTTTTTAATTTTTTATTAATTTGGCTAAATGAATAATGTTAGTTGAAACGAAGCTTAAGTAGCACTATTGCAAAATAAGGTAGTAGTATGTTCCCTGCATCTACCGTAGCTACTATATAATACTACTACTATAGTGATTGCGCATTCAAATCTCACAAATTAAACCACACAAAAAGTACAAAGACATCACCTAATTTTAAAACCTATAACCTCATTAGCCAAAACAAATTAGACTTAATTACTAATAAGCGTAGTGGCGGGTGCAACTTATGCTGTACAGTTTCAGAACTCAATATTTTTAAATTCTGAATTTGCTTCAACTCGTGAACATGAAATTTGTTAAGAGGAAAAGAAAACAAGCACAGAGAGAAGGGGAAAGATCTCACAGATGGAGCATGCAGACCTTATCCAAGCGCACAGATCTGAATAAAGTCGAAATTGAGCAGAGAAGAGTATAGGGTTTATGTGACAAAAAGTAAGTAGTTAGATCTCCAAGTGAAGAAAAGTGGTCCAAGAAGTAAAAGACAAGAGAAAGACAAGACAAGACAAAAAGACAAAATAGAAAAAGGGTAGAGAACTCAAAGTTGAATCCTCGGGAATTGTGGTGGATCTTCTCCTGGTCGGTCGGACCAGATCCCTAGGTAAAGGTCAGAAGAACAAAAATGGAAAAGGGCTAAGAGAATGGAAGAACGATGAACCAATATGCTTATATAAAGTCACCTCACCAAACACACGCAGAGAAAAGCCCTAATGATGAAGGATAATGTAGTAATATACACTCTTTTTCAAAAATAATGATTTACTTTAAATTGACACAAAATTTAAGAAAAAAAAAAATTGAATCTTTTTGCTTGAAATTAAAGTTGTATCAAATGTATCAAAATGTGCTTTAATCTTGTGATACTAAACACGTCATGTGAAAAGTTGAAATTAAAGTATTGTAAAAAAATATACCAAAAAGAAATGCACGTCTTTTTTAAAGGAGGGAGTATTATAATAATTTAAAAGATATTTACTTTATTTGCTTCAATTTACATGTCTTTATTTTCTTTTTAATTTGTTCAAGAAAAATATTAATTCCTTTCTTTCAATTTATTTTTTGTCCACATTATATGTCCAAGATCACATTATTAAATGACATTTTGATACTTTTTTAGTTTTCTAACATTTTTAATTAAAAAACATAAGATTAAAAACTCTTTCTTACTTTCTTTAACTAATTAAGTCTTATTTACTTGTTTAAACTCCATATGATACTAATTGTTGTAATTTATAAAAATTTCTTTCACATGATTTCAAATGCATAGATTTATTTCAAAGAAAAATTTAAAGCATTTATATCCAAATTTAAGGTTAAACTTAAAAGTTTGACTCTCAAATAGACGTAACTTTGTTTTTAATTAACTATCAACATTATATTTTAGATTACAAAACCCAGTGATCATTTATTTCATATATACATCTTTAATTCAATAGCACAATTTCTTTTTTGTAAAATTATACCCTTAAAATGAAATAATGAAATAGAACAAATAATACTAGTAGAGCTTAAAATTTGATTGATGACATATATGATGTCATTTTTGTGGTTGACGTAGCAGAATTGTTGGGAAAGCTTTTGGGCGCGAATAAAGGTTGTGAAAAATAAGCATGAGCGTGTGGACAACTGCTACCTCCACTCACCCACCATTGATTATGACTTTCTTTTACCTTTTATTTTCTTCCTTTTTTTTTTTTTTTTTTGTTATATAGAGATCGGTTGAGAATATTTTTCTTTCTATTTCAATATCATAAAAGAAAAGTAAGAGAGAAAGTAATGAAAACGGTTCCATTTCATGATAATGAAAGGAGGGTAAAACGGGGGATGTCAAGGAGCACTACCTAGCCAATCAGCAGCTTAATTCAACTTCAACAGGTCCATCTCCCCATAGACCCTACAAAAATTCAAGTTCATTTGTTCAATGAGTACACAATAGTGAAACTATTACCCCCATCCCTTTTAAATTGATTTTCTCTTGAAATGGTGAAGTTTAAGAAAATAAATATTTTTTAAAATATTATGACTTTAAGTTTAAAATATATTAAATATATTAAAATATTATTTAATTTTGTGATTTTAAACATGCCACATTAGAAATTATAATAAAAAATTTATAAAAAAGGAAAAGAATCATTTTTTTAAATGAATTTAAAAAAAAGTATGTCAAAAAATTAACACGGAGAAATTACAGTGAAATAATTGAAATCTTTCCATGTTTAACCAATAGTGTTCTCTTAGCAGGAAGCACACTTTATCTTATTCTTATTAATGAGCTTACTCCGATATAATTTTAATCCGACAATTCTGAATAGAAGAATTATCTTGTTTTTTTAATTAAGGTGGTGACGTAATGAAGCAAAGAATTATAGGATTGGATAATATTCTCCTTTGTAAAAGAGGTAACAAAGGTGGACGAACTAGTCATGACCATGGTCATTCTCCCTCCTCTCTACAACAATTACTCTCCCGTTTTATATTATTTGGTCATATTGATCTAATAAATATTTTGAAAAAAAATATTAATTAGAAATATATTTTATTAAATTAATTTTATTAATAATATTTCAGAATTCTAAATTGATTATTACTATCATAAATGTAGTTATTTAATAAAAAAAGTGTGAGAAGAAAAGGTAATTTTTTTTTTTTTGATTTGCTAAAACAGATAAGAAAAATGAAGGCTATATCTATTTTTGATATATGAACCAAATAAAGGAGGTAATCGGAGAAAATTAAGTAGAGGTTGACAAAAAAATCTTTAAATTAAAAATGATAATAACCTTGACCAGCTAAAGTCAAAAATTTATTTAAGTTCTGATTAAGTTAATTATGGTATAAAGTGTAATTTTTAAAAACTTATAAACTTTTTAAGAAATATTTTCTCTCATTCCAAATTTCAAATTTTAGAATATTTTCCTTCTCATCTTTTCAATCTCTATTTTTCTCCAAATTTCTTTCTCTTCTATCTTCTTCTTCTTATCTTTTCTTTCTTTCTCCATATTTTTCTCTTTATCTATTTTCTCTTCTTTTTTTTTTCTCCCTTTTCATCGCCGTTCTTCTTCTTTTAATACTTTTTATGCACTATTTTATTTTAATTTTGAGAAATTTGAAAAGACGTTTTTAATTAAAAAAATAATTGAAGAAATAATGCAGAAAATAAAAAAACTACGATAATTGTTAGTAGTTGTTGCAGCAATTACAGTAGTTGCTGTAGCAATTATAGTAATTGCTACAACAACTACTATTAGTTTTTGCAATAATTTTGATATTGTAACAACTGCTATTAGTTGTTGAGTTACAATAATTATTGTAGTTGTTGTAGTAATTATCAAAGTTGCTACAATAATTATCAAAGTTGTTGCAACAACTACGATTGTTGTTGCAACAACTTCAACATTTACTTACTTTCTGGAAAAAAATGTGGTAGAGGAAGAACCCACGAAGAAAATGGTATTTATGATAAAGGCGGAGGTGGTGGTGCTGGTAGTGATGTCGAAGAAGAACGTGATAGTTGTTGAGGTGTTGATAGTGGTGATATTGGAGAAGAAGAAAAAGAAGAAGAAAAATAGATGACGATTGTGTAGGAGGAAATGGTGGCGGATCTGAAAGAGGTGGCAATGGTGGTTGTGGTGATTGTAGAGGAAGAAGAGATGATGATTAGGGGTGTACAAACCGAACCGTTAAGTCAAACCAAACCGATGAATCAAACCAAATCAAGAAAAAAAACCGATTTATGGTTTGGTTTGATTGGTTTGGTGTTGGCAAAAAAAAATCGATCATTCTTGATTTGTTTGGTATTAGCAAAAATAAAATCAAACCGAACACAAACCGAACCGATGTAATACATATATAATTTTAATTTTTTATACGTAAAAAAATACTACTTATAATCTACTTTCTAATGACTTTTATTATTTTTATATTCAGAAAATAGATATATATTCTTGGGCCTTTAATTGTAGTATTTTTTCATTAATAACAAATTAATACAAAGCACAATATTAATATAAAAACCTAAAACTTTTTAATTGTTTCACTTTTTACATTTTACTTTCCAAGTTTTCAAAGAGTTCTCATTATTTCCTCATCTTACTTTTCTCATTCGTCAAGTTGTGACTTAGGTTTGTTTCTCTTCTTTCTCATTTTTTTTATGGAATTATGTTATAATTAATTATTTTATGGAGTTAAGTTTTTAATAAGTTGTCTCCAATTCTTCATTCTTTCGTATGCTCACATTTTATGTGAAGGTAACTTTCAGACAAGCTACTGTGACTAGTGACTTAAAAATTGAACTACTTGGATATCCACATAATATTACTTTGAGAGATAGTAGTTTAAACGTCTTAGTAATTTGCCAACTAAATTTTTATTGGAACTACTCTATGACCATTGTTTTTTTAAATAATCTTTTTAGTGAGAACATTTATTTTTTTTCTTCAATCACATTATAATTGTAAAAAAACCGAGAAAATCGAAAAATTTAAAAAACTAAAAAAAAAACCCGACTAAAACCAAAATTAAATAACTGATTGTAAATTGGTTTGATTTAGTTTATAGATTTAGAAAGCCGACATTATTGGTTTGGTTATATTTTAATGAAAAATCGAACCAACTCGACCCATGTACATCTCTAGTGATGATGGTGATGACAACGACGATAATAGAAAAGGTGTGAAGGGGGTAGGGTATGGTGGAGAAAATAGGAATCTTTATGTAAATAATAAAAGTTGAGGATTTTAAGATTATTGTAATTAACACTAATTTTAAAATTATCAACTCTACTTAATACTTTAAGACTTGTATACTCTCTTTTAATTTTGAAACCTTTTTGTCACCCTTAATTAATTTTTTCTGGTGACTGGGATCTGAACCAACGAGCTAACATTCATTCTATTCACCCCTTATTCTCCCTAAAGACAGTACATGATTTCATGATGTTAGGATTTGTCTGAATTTCTAGTTTATGTGAATTTATTATAGTCGTGTTTTATCTTAATAGGGTTTTATTGATTTAAATTTTTTTTATTGGAATTTTTTTTTCATAATTGGTTAATTTTTTTGAGAAAAATTTTGGACTTCTATAAATAGAATATCCATTTTCCCACACCAAAATACAATAGCATCTACATTGTAGTTGTTTAGAGAGTTTCGTTTAGGAAGAGATTATTCTCCCAATAAATTATACGTTTTTACAACATTAGATTTCATTAGGTTGTTTGACCAAATAATATTAATATATCATGATTTTTTTAGTATAATTTTTTCTTGTCATCTGATTTATCAATCATGATTTGCAATTATTAGCTTTTCGCATGACGTCCTATCGATTTCGATCATTTCACTGCAGTAACAACTAACAGAACATGCATTTCACTATGCGCAAATTTGCTTTACTCTTCTCTTTTTTGAACCCTTAAAGTTCTCTCGTGGATGGAGTTTTGTAGCTAATCAATGGTAAAGGTTGGGGACTTTTCTTGTTAATAGTTGAAGATTGATTTAATTATATGAACGAAAAGACTATGATTCGACCTAATAACCAATAAATTAAGAATCATAACAATTAATTGATGGGAATCAGCTAATTATGAACTCAACCTCTCTTATTCTCTTTTCATGTTTGAAGCTAATTAACCACCTCAACTAATTTACTAATGGATTCCACCTTCCTAAAGAAATCATCGTTAGCTATAATTATCAAAGTGCACCCTCAAAATTAAAATTGCAAGTCCACTTAGAAATGTCCAAGAATCTTTTTAAGGATACGCAATTAGTAATTGTGGCTTATAGAAGGGTAATTATTAGTGGTGGATCTAGGGTGTCAAGTGGGCCGGGTCGACCCGCAACCCGCCCCTTGTAACTAACCCGACACGGTTTGACCCGGCCCGGTAAGCCCTAGGACTTTAGGGTTCCGGGTTCCGAGGCCGGTTATTTTTTTTAAAATGGGCCCGGCTAACCCGGCCCGAACCAAGCCCGGTCCAGGCCCGCCGGTTAACCGGCCCGGATACCTTTGTTTAAAAAAAAAAATTGAGATTTTGGGCCAAACTAGTCATGGGCCAACGGTTATATAGCCGTTTTTGGTCCAAACGGCTAGTTTGGGCTTATTTATTAAAAAAAAAATTAACTTTAAAAAATATTTTTAATTCCAAAAAAAATTCTATAAATACCCTACAACTTCAAATCATTTTTCACACAATTTTTCACTCTCTCAAATCTCATTCTCTCTCAAATCTCAATTCTCAATTCTCAAATATTCAATATATTTAATTTCTTAAAGTGTTCACTTTAATTTTTTAATTTTTCGTTTACAAAGTACGAGCGGAAGTTTCTAAAGTCGCAACCTTCGGATACTTTCAAAATTTGGTATTGTCGTTCCGTCTCTTACGTTTAATTTTTATTTGTTGTATTAATTGTTTAATATTTAATTTTATTATATTTGTGTGTTTTGAACATTTTTAGTTTAATTTAATTTATATTATGGATAAATTAAGAAACCTCGCTACTAAAGGTGTTAAAATTTTTTGTTTCGGAAGCGGTAGTGGTAGTAAAAAGAGAATTACTCGCTGTAGAGGTAGTTCAAATAGTAGATATACCCTGTGCCTTCACCTCCGGTACCGCTTGGTACACCTTTTGAGGAAGAAATAGGTGTAGGTTCTCACAATATGGATTATGTAGAAGCTCAGGAAAATTACGGTATAGAAGAAGAAAATGAAGTAGATGCAGTTAATTTAGACGAAGATAATGAAAATATTGCTGAGCCACCCACAGTAGGAGATGCTAACGTTAGATCTGAATCGGTTAATCTCCCTCCCCGTCCTCCCAGTGCCCAAAGACCTCGTAAAAGAACTAGTGTTGCATGACAATTTTTTGAACGTATATCAGATATTGAGGTGCAATGCAATATTTATCAACAAATATATAAGCATAGAAGTGGAGGCAAGCAAAGGGGTATGAGTACGTTAATGAGACATATAGCTGAAGATCACAAAAGAGAGTTAAATATTGCACAAGGTGGTGGGGATGTTGGTGGGCCAATGCAAACTAGAATGGACCCAGCAACCGGTCACGTAGCGAAGAAGTATAATAAATTGAGGGACGGGAAAGAAATAGCTAAAATGGTAGTTGTGGGTTGTTTGCCTTTTAGTTTTCCTTCTTCTGATTCCTTTATTTGTTATGTACAAACAATTTATAATCCTATGTTTAACGGTATTCCTAGAACTTCTTGTCGGTCTGATATTTTTAGACTTTATTCACAATATTGTTTTTATTTATCAACATTGTTAAAAAATATTCAATGTAGATTGTCCCTAACTTCTGATCTTGGTCGTGCTGTAAATAAAAATGATTATTTAACCGTTACTTGTCATTGGATGGATAGTAGTTTCGTGATGCAAAAACGTATTTTTGCTTTTTTATATGATGAAGATCGTAAACATACTGGACAATTTATTGCTGATTCTATTGTTAAAATTGCCGGATATTATGGTATCGAAAATAAAATTTTATGTATTGCTTTTGATAATGCTTCTAATAACAAGACTGCTATAAAAAAATAGAATCTACGTTATCTCCACCCTTGCCTGAAATTTTTCATATTAAGTGTGCATGTCATATATATAATTTAATTGTAAAAGATGGTCTTGAGTTTTTTGAGTTTTATATTGAAAAAATTCGTCTTGCCGTTGGTTTTATTCAAGAAAATAATCGTAGATCGAGAATTAGATAATTTAAAGTTAAATGTCAAGAAAATGGACTTACATCAATTTTGATGCCTGAGGAAATTGATACTAGATGAAATTCTACGTATGAATTTTTAAAAACTTTTTATAAATATAGAATTCCTATTACACTAGTTTTTAACCAACATTACGGTTCATTTGCTGATTCTGCTGATTGCATGCTACATAATTCTGATTGGGTTGTAATTAATGATCTTGTTAAGTTTTTAGAAAAATTTTATGTAGCTACGGTTGAATTTTCCGGTGCTTATTATCCTACTGTTTGTAATATTTTGACATATATAGCCGATATTTCTGGTTTTCTCAAAGAATATAAAAATAAAGAAGGTTATAAAGAAACTGTTGGCGCCATGTTTACGAAATTTAAAAAATATTTTTTCCCGATTCCCCCTATTTACTTGGTTGGTGCTATGCTAAATCCGTGCATGAAATATAATAATATGTGCCACTTTAGTACTCTTATTTATACTAACTTAGAAATAATTACTAACCATGATTCTGAACAAGTACAACCTGATTTGTGGATGGCTACGGCTGATGCAAAGGATTACACAGAAAAATTATATAATTACTGTGCTGATTTATTTGATTTAGCCGTACCTACAAATATCACTCCAACTGTCGCTCCTCATCCTCTCGAGGAGCCATCATCTTCTAAAAGACCGGCACATAGTGGTTTTTCTGATTTGATTTAAATTGTTGGAACAGTGTTGATGAGAGAACTTACACATCAACTTATCGAGAAGAGCTGAAATATTATCTTCGGACGGTACCAGAGGATCGCAGACGGCGGATCAACACGTTGGATTGGTGGAGGAGTAATGAAATACAATATCCTGTGCTTTCAAGATTAGCTAGAGATATCTTGAATGTTCCAATGTCAACCGTTGCATCAGAGAGCGCCTTTAGTCACGGACGACAGCAGCTTGGAGACAACCGACACTCATTGGGAAACAATGCAATGAATGTTCTAGTTTGCCTCAGAGATTGGATTAGAGCGGAAAGAAGAAACCAAGAAATGGAACCAGAGCCGAGTGACGAGCTGAAACTTGAAGAAATTATGACTTCATGGGAGAACTCAGCAAAATCAAGTCCAATGCATGGTTTTGCCCCCGTTGACTTCGACTATCCTATGCAAGTTCCCGTTAATATTAACATGAATGAGTTGGAAAAAATGATGCATAATTTGTAGATTTTTCATTCATATAAATTATAAATTTTGGATCATTTTGCAATCAATCAAATTCCCCAAATCCATTCACTCCTTAGTTCTTGCTTTTTATATTTTTTTATTTAACGATTTAAAATTTTAAATTGAATTTCTAGTTTTCTACTTTAAATTAAAAACTTACTTCTAATATATTATTAATTTAATACCAAATATTATTAATTTATTATATTAAGTAGCATATGTTTTGTATATTTGTGCATATATCTTCTATAGAAGTGTATATTTAACGTATACATGTGTATATGTTTTATAAATTAGTATATAAGTATATCTATATATATTGTAATGTATATATATTGTAGTATATTTTATAAGTAGTAGTATATATACATTGAATGGTGCGTATACATGTGTATTTATCTTCTATAGAAGTGTATATTTAACATATACATGTGTATATATTTTATAAATTAGTATATAAGTATATCTATATATATTGTAATGTATATATATATATTATAGTATATTTTATAAGTAGTAGTATATATACATTGAATAGTGTGTATACACATGTATATATCTTCTATAGAAGTGTACATTTAACGTATACATGTGTATATGTTTTATAAATTAGTATATAACTATATCTATATATATTGTAATGTATATATATTGTAGTATATTTTATAAGTAGTAGTATATATACATTGTATGGTGTATATACACATGTATATATCTTGTATATTTAATGTATACATGTGTATATGTTTTATGAATTAGTATATAAGTATATCTATATATATTGTAATGTATACGTATTATAGTATATTTTATGAGTAGTAGTATATATACATTGAATGGTGCGTATATATGAGTAATTGACTAATTGTGTATATGTGTATATATTTTTTAAATTCTAATGTAGTATATACTATATATATAGTGTATATATATTATTTAACGTATTTATAATGTATATAGGTGGGTATATGTAATGTATATTGAAAGAATTTTTTTTTTTTTTATATTTTTGATCGGATTTGACCGGGTTTTGGTGGGTTTGACCGGGCTGGGTTAAGTGGGCCGGTTTAGGGTGAGTTTTAATTTTTTTACTGTTTGGACCGGCCCGTCTAGCTCCAAAACCGGCCCTCAACCCAGTTAAAATAGAAGGGCCGGTTCTGGGTTGGCCCGTCCCGGCCCGTTTGATACCCATAATCTAGGGTGTACCATATGGGTTCACGATAACTCAATAAAACTCAATAATGCGCGCGCGCACACACATATTTGACTAGAAACCCAATTATTATTATACATTCTAAGCTAGATTGTTATAGGATCCAAATGCATAAACTTCTAATCCTCTATTTCTCGGATGATAAACTCATATACAGGTTAATGTTAGGTTGTAGAACTGTTAACGATATGACTTTTGAGTCAAGTACATTGAAAGCATGCTTTGTAAACGAACATTCTCTTTTTTTGTTATGGATTATCTGCCATCTGGATCATATATTAGGGGTTAGCCCTAGCCCCCACCGTATTTGTTGCTAAAAAATAATTAAAAATAAATAAGGTTTGTGTAAAAAAAAAGAAATAGGTCATATCTTCGTTGCAATTGCAATCTTTTGCATAAGGACACAAACAAAAAGGGCAAAATAAAACTAGTAGGAAAAAGAAGAGGTAGATATTGGGTTCCAAGTAGAATGTATTAGCACGTGCTAAATATATATATCAATTTAGAAAAATATGATTGAAGTGTTGGGAGATTGTTGTTGCGATGAGTTGTCAAACGGAGCTTCAAGCCCCTTCCAACTGTTCCTGTGCCCATTCCGTGCTGCCTCACCTTACCCTAAATTTATATTAATTTTTTTTTTCTTTACTTCGAATAAATTGTGTGCTTCTTGGACTGGTAATTTCAGTCACTTTAATTAATCTTAGTCCTCTCAAAAAAGGCGTATTAAGAAATAGGACGAACGAGGCATATTAGTTATCAGTTAGTTATATATAAGAGAGAATTTCATGTTGAAGCAGGCAGCAGGTTAACATACCTATTTCAACTGATTCAATCGTGTTTTTACTGTATCACCCCTATTTAATTATTATAAGTCATTTACGTATTAGAAAATTAATAATATTTACTATAAATAAGTAAAATAAACATTTCTGACATGTCTGCTTCAGCTGCTTCAACCGTAATTTTTCCATATCACCCTAATTAATTATTATAAGTCATCTAAGTATTAAAAAATTAATACTAGTATTTAATAAAAAAAGTAAAATAGACATAAAATAATAAATTAACTCTTGATGTTTTAAATTATCTTGACATCTTATATGAGACCCACTTATATCTTTTTCACAAGTAATTTTTTGTAGTTATTATGTTATATCACTTCTAATACATGTCTACTTCGTGGTTTCAATCGTGATTTTACTGTATTATACCTAATTACTTATTATGGTTATTTAAGCATTAAAAAATTATATTATTAGTATTCTATATAAGAAATCACAATAAGCAGCTGAAACAGGTTGCTCATGGTCTACATGTCCGTTTCAGCGGCTTTAATCATGATTTTACTATATTATTCCAAAATAATTACTATAAGTCATTTAAGTATTAAAAAATTAATAATATTTAATAAAACACTAAAATAGATATTCATGACATATCTGTTTCAACTACTTCAATCGTAATTTTACTATATTATCCATAATTAATTATTATAAGTCATTTAAGTATTAAAAAATTACTAATATTTAATAAAAAAGGTAAAATAGACGTAAAATGATAAATTAATTTTTAATATTTTAAATTAACTTGACGCCTTGTATGGGACCACTTAAGAAAATTCACAAGTATTTTTTGTAATAATTTTACTACGTCACTTCTAATTAGTAGAATAGAAGAAAAAAATATTATAAATCCCAATAATTAAAAACTTAAATTATTTTAAAAATATAATTGACTATCAATATCACAAAAGTTTGAACAACTTAAAATATCATTATACAAATTTCCACAATCTAAATATAATATTATATGCCTAACCTAGAATTTATCAACCAAACAAATGAAGCTTTTAATTAAATGATCGAATTATACATAACGTAAAGTTTTTAAAGATCAAGACTGGGCTGTGCTACGCACGGCATAAGCCAACTAGTTACTATGATAAAAATGAGTACTATCTTGTAAAGTCAGAGTATTTCATTAATGTATATTTATCTGACATTTTTGGGAGGGAAATATGAACTCGTAAAGTACAAACTCTAGGGATCATGTCTAGTGTATATAGTTTAGTATGCTTTATAATAGATAATATTGTGTCACGATCCGATTTCTCAACTTGTGATGGCGGTTACCTTAAACTACCAGTAGGCAAGCTAAGCCATAGCCCGAAATAATAGATAACGGGTTAACAGGCAGAAACCAGAAAAAAAATCACGTATAATGATTGAAACAATAATAATAAGTGAAAACCAAAAAGGCAGCATATGTAATATTCCAAAAGGAGAGGAGAAAAAAGGATCAAATATACAAACGAATCCCTTCCAAGACCTGGTATGGTCAGTACTATAGCCACTACAAAAAGGACTTTCGTCCGCGAAAGTACAGGATAAGAAAATACCTGAAGGCTCAAACAAGTAGGAATATTGGGCACACATATCACGCTCGATCTCCCAAGTTGCCTCAGCACCATAAGGTGATACACTCGATCTGATAAAATCCTTAATCCTGAAGCTGACTGTTCATCTCCTTTAGCTTAGCAGGAGTCATACGATATGAAGCCATAGAAATGGGTCGGGTGCCTAGATCGAGGTCAATAATAAACTCTATATTATGCTCAGGAGGAAGGCTAGGTAGGTTGGTCGGAAACACATTAAGAAATGAACAATAGGGACGGAGTCAAGCGATGGACTCTAAGCACTAACATCCCGAACAAAATCAAGAAATAACTTACAACCCCTTAATATCGATAAGAAAAATTCCCGTTGGTGCACGGTTAACAGAACCCTACCACACAACCGGAGGTATGCCAAACAAGGCTAAGGTAACGGTCTTAGCAAAGCAATTCAAGACCGCATAGGACGGAGATATCCATATTCCTTGAATCACATCAAAATCTACCATATCTAGAACAATGAGATCAATCTAAGTATCAAACTCCCGTATAGTCACCAAATATGATCTATATATTTGATCCACTACTAAAGAATCATTCACAAGGCCAGCTATATGTAATGGTATAGATAAGAAATCCAAACATAAACCCAACCACGATAAAAAAAGCAAACATATATGAAAATATGAAATCGGAATCAAACAAAGCAGAAGCTGGCTGATGGCATACATAAATCATACCTGTGATCACAACATTCGAAGCCTCAGTCTTTGATCTACCTAGTACAACATGCAAATGACCATGTCCATTATTGGATTGGGTGCCTATCTGACCATTTATCCTACCTCACTGCTGACCATCTCTAGACCCTTGGGGCTCATCCCCACGACCCTACGCACTGCCCCTACCTAAAGGTAATACTGATCTGATCGGTTGGGTAGTCAAAACTAAACGCTCAATCATCCTACGCCGAAGACACTCATAGGAGAAGTGACCAACAACCTCACAGTCATAACATGTCCCAGGAACCCTGCTCTAGCTTAGCCCCCAATCGAAACTCTAGCAGCAGACTCGAGGTTTCGATGTCCTCGGCTCCTGCACCTCGCATCCTAGCCATCTACGTAAAGAGTGAACCAATAAAGATTAAAAACCAACTAATACCCCGCACACAAAAATGGATCAAGAAAATGAAATTTTTCCCTAAAATTGCTTTGTAGCCTCCTAAAGATAGGATACAGACGTCTTCGTATCGATCTGCGGGACTCTACTAAATACCGGGTCTAGTACCAACAATATCGGTTAAATCTAGGCTCTGATACCAACCTATCACAAGCTGATTTCTTAATTCGTGATGGAGCCTACCTTAACCTACCAGTAGGCAAGCCAAGACATAGCCCGAAATAATAAGTAATGGGCTAACAGGCAGAAACAAACAAATCACGTATAATGATAGCAACGATAGTAATAGGTGAAAACCAAAAAGGGATCATATATAATATATTAAAATGAGAGGAGAAAAAAAGAACAAATATACAAATGAATCCCTCCCAAGACATGGTATAGTCAGTACTAGAGCCACTACTAAAAGGACCTTCGTCCGCAAAAGTACATGATAAGGAAATACCTGAAGGCTCAAACAAGTAGGGATATTGGGTGAAAATATCATGCTCAATATGCCAAGGTGCCTCAGCACCCCAAAGCGATACACTCAGTCTGATAAAACCCTTACCTAGAAGATCCTGAAGCTAACTATTCAGCTCTTTTAGCTCAACAGGATTTATATGATACAGAGCCATATAAATAAGTCAGGTGTCTGGCTCGAGGTCAATAATAAACTCTTATCATGCTCCGGAGGAAGGCCAGGTAGGTCAGTTAGAAACACATCAAGAAACTCACGAATAATAGGGACAGAGTCAAGCGATGGACTTTAAGCACTGACATCCCAAGCATAAGCAAGAAATGACTCACAACCCCTTAATCTCAGTCTCCTAGCTCGAATGTAAGAAATAATTTCCCATTGGTGCGCGGCTAATAAAACCCTTTCACATAACCGAAGGTATGCCAGACAAGGCTAAGGTAACGATCTTAGCAAGGCAATCCAAGACCGTATGGTAAGGAGATAGTCATTCTATTCCCAGAATCACATCAAAATCTACCATATCTAGGAAAATGAGATCAATATTCAGTCCTAACATAATTCTCCTCATCAAATTATTGCATAATACATAGAACTGAATACCACTATAACTCAACTAGGCTCATCGTTGAAGCAACTAAGAAACATCAAGTTCACATACTTCATTTACAACAATCCCCTTTTAGGAACATAGCACATAATATCATAAATATTGCATAATCAATCAATAACATAATTTTTGGAATTAAAGTAAAGTTCTTATGTCTTTATCCACGTTAACTCCATGCCTGCAGGCCTAGACATGCTTTCTCACGCCAATTTTAAATTATAAAAATATTAAATAACATAGCCTTCTACTCATTAACCTAGGTTACCTGGATGCCAAGCTTCTAAAGAAGCAAGCTGCAACAAGAATGCTATTTTCTTTCCTTCATGGCTAGGAATAATCAACCATCCAAAAAGCAAACGATAATAAAAATAATTAAATTACCCTTCAAACAAATATCTTGGGGATTCAAACCCACTAATTCTGTCCTTAGTTCAAGGTATATATAATTTTTTAAGGTTAATTAACCCTTGACTAGTTTCTTGTCGGCTTAATCCATCTCCATTAATGAAGTTTTTATGTTAAAAGTCTCATCTTTATGAAATTCAAGGTTCCTAACAACCAAAATTCATAATATAGTTTACAAAATTTATGTTAGGTATCTTTTTTATAATTTAAATCCTCTCTACATCATATTAAAATATCCATAAGTTTCTCCAAAAGAATCCACCATTAAAGTTCTTACTAAGGAGTCTAAGATGTTAAATGATTAAAAGATGAAATAAATAATGAAAAAACTTACCTCAACGAAGGACTTTCACCTTAAACTTTAGGAATCACCTCTCTAGGGTTAGGAAATAAATGTTGGTATTTTTAGACCTAAAACATGACTGAAACTGATTTAAATACCGCCAAAATTTTTTATTCATCCCGGACAGTTCTCAGCAAACTATCATAACTTCTTACTCCAAATTTGGATTAACGAATGATTTATTGTGTTAGAAAGAGGACTCAAAGATTTTTGATTTGATGTGTATTGATCCCCCTAACTCCTTATATTCTAGGATATATGGTCGTTTGAAGTTGACCCTAATAGAAACCCATATCAAAACTCTATGGGAAAGATAATTTTAAAATTGACTTTGTGTTAGGGATATTGTACGATCTTTATTCATACCTAAAGAACTTACAAACTCAAATTTTGATATTAGCACTCTTGAATAATTAAATTCATCGGGCTTGAATCTATCTAGACATATTGAAAGATAAATCTAAGCGAAAAGCTTGAGGTGACACAATGAATTAAATGATGACTACTTTTGACTCAAGTTAATATTAAAGAACAAAAAATAATATTTTTCATGAATTTAACATGTATAATTTAGTAACGATGAAATGAGTTGTTACAATTATATATCAATTTACCATTCGTTCGACTCCGAATGAGCATTCGGTGGAGAAAAGTACGAGGTTGGAATTAGAGAGACATTACAAATAAAATTGCTTATATTACACCCTATTCACTCACTTGATATACTTATCAATCAACCCACATTCTATAGTCAATCATACTATCAAAGCATTTCAAAATACAAAGATGCGGAGCTAAACATTTACACATGCATCACTTGTTCTCCTTTCAATGGTCTAAGTTTCAAACTCGAGTTTTATGAGTCAAATCAAGATAAAAATGATTAAAAGATTCACCTTGAGGAGGACAAATATTCAAAATCACCTTTTTTTTGTTACCGGAGCTCTAGAGCCCCAAATTAATTTTGAAAAGTGCTACGAGATGCTACATGAATAAACTATTCGAATTTCAACATTAGACAAGTCACACCTAATCCACCCAATACATAAGCTCTCCCTAAGACACCTGACTCACTTTCTAGCCAAAACTACCATCTGGAGAATCTACATCTTGATCATATGTAAGTCACCACACCATTTACAAGTCATATAACTTAAGACAATTGCATGAACTCAATAAAGACTACTAAATTTATTATATAAAGCTAGCTTTAACATCTTACAACCACTATCCTTTTTACCTCAAGATCATCCATAGTTCAAGCTTAGTGTTTACTACTATACATAGGTGATAACACAACCTCTCACTAATTACATAAACTTACAACTATTACCCATAGAGATCGCATAGAATAGAGCGTATGACATATTCTCTTTCATAACATTGTTAATACTCATTTGATCGTCATACCCTAATCACTCAACAAGTAATATTCATCAAGTATCACCCAAAGAAAGATCAGTCATGCTATTTAATAATTCACTTAATCTCCCATTCTGGGCATTCTTATTCTATGAGTGTAACTAAGTCCTGTGATTTTGCATTGCCACCATCATGGAAATTACTACCCTTTTAAAGTGTCATATATCAACCAACTCTATAAAATATGTAAATGCATAATTCAACCACAAGGTCAAGTCAACATTAATTTATCTTCTCAGGATTTACTCTAATGCACAAATCCACTTCTAAGCTTTTGTCAAAACGATCTATAACTTAATACTAATCACGTGACAAACACTTCATTATAAAACCAAGTAAAACCTATATTACTAACACCAATTTATAGTATAGAAGGCCATCACACTTAGCAACATACAAAGGTAGGTTCATTCTTTATTCCACATTATCGCATTTTTATTACAAATTTCACTAACTCTTAACGACTTCAAACTGATCCCACACGTGTAGCATATAAGATAGATCAAACAAAACCAATCGGTTTCCATTCTTTAACAGTCTTATCATGAGTACATATTCCAGACAAGCTATCAATCAAATTTCTTAGGTACCAATAACCTCTACTAGTTTTTGTCACTTTGATTTAAAATTCATTACTTTGCCAAGCATTAAGAATCTATTTACATAATGAACTCAAAGATAATATCACTTAGCTGGTCCTCACAAGGAACCCATTATAATTTCAATAATAGAACTACATAAAACTTCTAAATATAGTCTTAATAATCGGACCACAAAAGAATCCCCACATAATATCAAATAATCGAACCATACAGGGATCCATACACAACATCCTTAGTAAGGACCTTTCATTAAGTAAAACACATATCACCTAAACCTTTTATTCATGTCTCTTTTTCACTATATTTTCTTGACATCATGTTTTCATATCATCCTCTTATTTCTCATATCATTAATTTCATCAGCATAACAATAATATCAAGAACAAGGAATCACCAAAGAATTTATTAATTTCACAATAATAGGAAATCAAATAATTTCATTATAATTTTCAGCAAAAGCAACTTAGTATTTTACCACAATTTAAATAGAAATAATTCACAACAACCATACAATTTAACAATTCAAGTTCAGTCAAATCTCAAACAATAAGCAACCAAATATGTTCAAAATTTTCATACATCTTTATATAATAATATTATTTCTTATCCACTATTAATAGATACCAATTGAAATCTCCTAGAATCCCATGCAAACTCACTAAGATATCTATTGAAATCAACTAAATTTCAACTGAGCCTTGTTGTGATACCGTATAGAATCATCGAGATACCAATTAAATCCAATCTAGTAGTCAAAGATAGTACGACACAATGGAGAAAATGAAAAACAATGATTCCTACATGTCATAGCCTTTCGAAGAATGATTGTTGGGCCCTATACATCAATCTATAGATTCTCTACTTGACATTGCTCTTGTAGAAACGGTAAACCTAAGGATCTGATACCAACTGTCATGACTCAAACTAACGGATCATGCGGGCATCTACATTATCCTAAATAGCTAGGAGAACCCTTATTACCCAACCAAAATATGTGGAAGATTCTAGGTTAAACATAACAAAATAAATTAAATATCAACTATTAAACTTTTCAAAAACTTTTTACATTGTCATTCACTACCCCAAGACCTGGTTAGACATGTACAAGAGCTACCTATTATAGAACATACTGATAATAAAAATAAATAACACAAGAACTCCAATATTTATCAGGAAGGAGGTGCAAAAGTTAATGCTGAATATCGTCATCCATTTAATAACTGTAAACTAACCTGTATCCATTCTACACCCCAAAAAGGAATGTAAAAGAGTAAGTCAGTAAAAACACACGTATTGATAGACATCATCAACTGACCTGTGTTAGTCCACATAATTATAAAATAGAATAAAGAAAAAATATCATGAAATCTAAAATGAAATATAATTCAACTAAGGTTTTAATATCATTATCACACTTTTCTTATATAATATACAATTGCCCAACTCTATTAATGAGATTATATTCACCACTAGCATAGTCTAGCCTCATTAATTCACACTATCCACCATAATGCAACTCTAAACTATCACTATCACTCCTTTATTTACATCACCTTTTCCACTATCCACACTTATATGATCAACCTAGTAATCGTAGACAACCTACACTAAACTCTCGAGCTAACAATCAAACACTCTCTTATATTATTAAAGAATGGCAACTAGCTAATAGGATAAACAATGATTACAAAAACTATAAATGAAAAAAGTTGGCCAACATATAGAAAGTAAGTATAGAGTTTCGCTTTTTCAAACACATGTTACACAATCTCAAAGATAAATCAAGTAGGGGAAACAAGTCAACTCATATCTTAGTAACACACACTAGAGAACTCAAATCTCATTAGCAAACCTTTTACATACTCTTGAAAGAGGATTAATTCAGTTACTGAAACTTTGGAATCGTTTCTTTGGGGTTATTCATTGGATTCATCACTTTGGATCACTTCATTATCAATTTCTTTATCATCATCATCATTATCATCACCATGGATTTCGATCCAATCACATCTCACAACAATACCAAAATTTAATGTCGGCTATATTGCTACTAACAATCTTTTCATAAGTAACAATTATGTCCTTCTAATTTACAATTAGAACACTATTAGCTCATTATCAGCTTATTAAACCACAATATCATTAAAAATCAACTCTAATCTATACACACATGCTAAGGGACTTATTTTTGTCAAACTAGTCATGATTTATAGGGGACATCTAAGTCCATGTACCATACTGGCATGGTACCCTATCGTTCATAAATAAACGATATCAATATTCATATTCATACCGACGTGGTACTCAATCCTCCATAACCATATTATATATATTTGACCAAATTTACACTATCTCTCAGCATACAATACGACATACTAAAATTACAAGTGCACTTACAATCATAAGACAATTCGATCAACTTCTTTCATTTATCAATATTTTAACCCTCTCGTGGAAATTATTTCAATATTTCATCATGCTGGCTGGGCGAATCAAAGTTATCTTTCGGTCAACTGTCCACCCAGTCAAGTGCAAAAAACATAGTAGAATCACGCAACACACGCTGTTGGTGTGTTTCCTGCTCGCGTGGCCTATTAAGTAAGTTAGTTAGAGATGGCATTAATTCAAGGAGTTATCGTTATCAAACAAGTCTTTCATAGGCACAATTCAACAAATCGTCATAATCACCAATTTCGCCTCTCATAGGTATTCATAGATAAAATAAGTTTATCCATATAAAAAAAGAACGTCATAAAATAAATCACAATTTAACACTTAAGCATACAAGTCATCATCAAAGCCATCATTATTCATTAATTATTAAAATATCACTACCTCCTCAAAGACTGCAACTTGTGTTCTAACATCACTGTCTATAACTAGCACATTTAAGCATATTATTATCTTTATCTCTTTTCACATAATACAATTTTCATAATAATTCATCTATCCCTTATATATTACCTTGCTCATTAATATTAGACCCTAGCATAGTTCTCCTCGTCACATTATTGCATAATACATACGACTTAATACCATTATATCTCAACTAGGTTCATCACTGAAACAACCAAGAAATATCATGTCCACATACTTCGTTTGTAATAATTTCTTTTCGGGAACATAACACATAATATCGTAAATATGACATACTCAATCAATAACATAGTTTTTGAGATTAAAGTAAAGTTCTTATGCCTTTATCCACCTTAAATCCATGCCCACAGTCCTAGATATGCTTTCTTCCATTGATTAAATTATGAAAATATAAAATAACATAGTCTTCTAATCATTAATCTAGGCTATTTGGATGCTAAGCTTCTGAAAGGAGCAAGCCGCAACCAGAATGCTATTTTCTTTCCTTCATGTCTTGTAATAGTCAACCATCTAAATGCCAAGTGATAATAATAGTAATTAAACAATTAATCTTCAAAAAAATATCTTGGGGATTAAAACTCATAAATTTTATCCTTAATTAAAGGTCTATATAATTTTCCAAGGTTCATGTCATGACCCAACCCTGGGCCTAGTCGCGATGGGTATCCCAAGCCCATCGAGGACCAGAGACCACTCCCTTTGCCTAGTCACTGGAGAATAATAAATTTAATAGTAGAAGCAACCTAAACATAATATGAAAGATAGATAAATCAATAGAAAATAAGAGTCAATAATCAATAGCCACCCACACTTTGTCCACGAAAGTTTCTAAACCAAAATACCAAATTAAGTTGGGACACGCCCCCTACCCTGGACTAAAAATAATCCAAAAGTATGAAAAGAAACCTATGGGATTTCTTAAAATATAAAGAAAAAAAGTGAAATGTCTGACCTTTTGGAAGATGGAGGATCACCACTTCAGGTTGACCAATGGATGAACCCGAGCTAACTGACTTTGCACAAAGTGACCAAAGTACCCCTAGGACCCTATATAATAAAACGATGCAGCGTCCGGGGATAGTTCACGGGATGATCACTAGCATGCAACTTAGGGAAGGGATAAAATAATGCCATAATTAAATAAATCTAAAACCATTACAAAATCATATGCACGCATTCACAGATACATATATATAAGATGCTGGAATAGGAAATAGGATTTAAGAATGAATTTTAAAATCACTAACTTGGACTGTGCAGCTCTAACCTTCTGAAGGGCACCCACAAGTTATATGGGTTCAACTTTTCTTGCTGAAAGGGTCCTGACGCGTGTTAGCTGTATGAACTAGGAAACTCTGAGAAAGGGACAGGGAATCCACGACCCCGACATTCCAAAATATATAAAAAGTATGAACTATGCGCACGGTCATAAAGACCCCTATGCTGGTAAACATGGTTTCTAGTATCGATCCCTCCGGGATCTCTACCTTCCACGATGAGCTGTACAACCCCCTTTAAGTCCAAACTAAAACCATTTTCAAATTTCCATCTATTTACCAAAGAATATTTTAGTTAGGCATCTACCATTGGAACCTTTATACCAAATAAAGTTAAGCTTGTAAGATAGTTCCATTATGCCATTCCAAAACTAATCAGCCAAATTGACACCAAAGTTTTCAATTTAAAACCAATCCATGGCCGCCAAGGCCTATCAAAAATTTATTTTAAGTTTCATTAACCATTTATGCAATGCAAGGTTCCAAAGTGAGTTAAACCACGTGTATTTCCATGTTCAAAACCAATTTCACAAGTTGGGTTGAGGGTAAAGTCAATTCCAAACCATCAAACCATGAAATTTGGTGAAACCCATGTTCCTCATGCCAATTCATATATCCATGCAAATATTGAGTTCTAAACCATGAGAATAACCCTGAATGACCAATTTAAAACCATGGAAAACCAATTTACATCATAACCATTCCAAATCCCTCAACCCACATTCAAAACCCAATAATTAAAACCACAGGAATAACAATTAAACATATTATTTGTATAAAAATGATTTAGGGAAGAAATACATGCTTAGATATAGAAGAATTTTGGAGAGAAAACCATCAATTGAACCATAGGTGCTTAATCCTTAGAAACCCTAGCCTTTCCCTTACTTTAGAAATTTGAGATGAGATAATGATGTTTATGATTAAGTAACGAAGAATTATGGGGTCCTTTATGGTGTTTTAAGTTCTCAAAAATAATAGGGTGAAAGGAAAAGTCCAAAATAACCCCACTTAAAATGTGTGGAAAACTGTCGCCAGTCGCGATGGGTCAGGTAATGACTCATGGTCACTGGTCATGAGCTATCACTACTACTCGTAGAAGAATCTCAGGGCCACCTCATTGGAATGGTCACAAGTCTCACCCTACAACTCGTGACCTCACATTATGACTTTTGAGGGCCAACTCATGATCCAAACTGAAATATTAGGCCACCTCATTGGAATGTCTATAATTGGGACTATATAACTCGTGAAGAGGGCCTAAGACTCGTTACCTGAGCTGTACTCTAGAAAATGAGCACAATCACATGGAAAATTTCAAAGTGCAAAACCTGGGATATTATATTACCTCCCAGGATCATTAATCCCTAAATGAGGAGTGAAGGCACCAATTAGCACGATAATAAGAAAGAATGTTCACGTACCCAAACAACATTTTTAAAAGGCCATATGAAAGAGAACAAAAATCATACCTCAAGCATTTTCATCCAACGTGGGGAATAGGATTGGATATTTGGACTTCATGTCCTTTTCAACCCCCAAGTAGCTTCTTTGATCTTTTGATTTCTCTAAAGCACCTTCACCAAAGCTACATCCTTAGTTCTCAACCCCCAATATATCAAACGGGAGTTCCTCATAAGACAAGAAATTCAGAAGACCAACATCCTCCATAGGGACAACCAAAAAATGATCACCCATACACTTCTTCAATATTGATACATAAAAGATAGGATGAATAGAACCCAAACTCGCAGGCAAATCCAACTCATAAGAAACATTCCCAACTCTCCTTAAAATTTGATACGGACCAACATAACGGGGACTGAGATTCCGTTTCTTGCTAAACCTCATCAGTCCTTTCATAATAAAGACCTTCAATAACACCCAATCACTTACTTCAAACTCTAAATCCCTTTACCGTATATCTGCATAAGACTTTTGGCAACTTTGAGTAGTCTTACGTCTTTATCTAATCACCTTTAACTTTTCCATGGCTTAGTGAACCAAATCATAACCAAACACCCTAGTCTCACCAACATCGAACCACCCAATAGGAGACCTACACCTCTTACCATATAGATCCTCAAAAGGAGCCATTTAAATACTCGAATAGTAACTATTGTTATACGAAAATTCAATCAAAGGCAAGTAATCAACCCAACTAAATCTAAAATCAATCACACAATCCCTTAGCATATCCTCTAATGTCTAAATAGTCCTTTCTAACTGTCCATCTATTTGAGGATGGAAAGCGGTGCTAAGGTTCACCTTGGTCCCCAAACCTTTCTAAAATAAGTGCCAAAAAATGAGAAGAGAATTACGTACCTCGATTTGAAATAATGGAAATCGGTGCTCCATGTAGCTTGACAATATCTTGAATAAATTTCTTAGCTTAATTCTTTCCAGAGTAGTTAGTCCTCATAGGCAAGAAGTGAGTAGACTTAGTCATCCTATCCACAATAACCCAAATCAAATCATACTGGTTATGAGATTGTGGAAGACCCGTAACTAAATCAA
Organism: Capsicum annuum; assembly: GCF_002878395.1. Lineage (NCBI taxonomy): Eukaryota > Viridiplantae > Streptophyta > Magnoliopsida > Solanales > Solanaceae > Capsicum > Capsicum annuum. The sequence goes on from NC_061113.1 coordinate 193,713,051, forward strand.
TGTTGATCATCTCCCACTTTAACACAAGCAAGTCTATCCCTTAGACATCCCACCAGTCCTCAAGTGTTCATCCTTCACCCATACACTTAGCCATAAAATTCACCATATCCTTCTTTATATTACCCCACCAATAAATTTCCTTCAAGTCATGGTATGTCTCTGTCAAACCTAGATGAACTGTATACCTAGACTCATGAGCCTCAACTAAAATCCTTTGTCACAGCCCCTCAACTTCAAGGACGTATAACCTACCTTGATACCTCAAGATACCATCTCCCCCAACCTTAAATTCCCTAACCTTTTGCTGACCCACATTATCCTTAATCTGTATCAAAGTGGGATCCAAAGCTTGCTTTTCTTTCACCTCTACACCAAGAGATGATCTGACCATTTTTTGAATAATAACTCTTCCATCCTCAAAGTTCAAAAGATGAACTCCCAAATTTTCCAACCGGTGAATATCCTTCACTAATCCTCTTTTCTCCCCATCCACAAAACATAAGCTCCCTATGGACAACCAATGTAATGCTTCCAGAATATACTTTAGACTCCACACGCTGCTTACGGTCCCGAGGGACCACACGCTAACCTATGAGTTGGTACTTATTGTGATCACAAAATAAAATAGCTAACAAAAATAACATGTGTGGAATATAACTGAAAATGCCATAAGGTCTTAAATACTACAATATGTAATTAAAATCATAGTGCTGAAAGCGTTTGAAAACAATATTGAGAAAACTAGTAGTAATAAATGGTAAACTAACTAACTATCTGAAAAGCCCCTAACTGACTGAGGAGTTGATGGGATAAGCCCCCAACTAACTCCGACTAACTACTGAACGAAAAGACTAAAATAAACATAAATGGTCCTCAATATATGAGAACTCACCATTGCTGCTGCTGCAAATGCACTGGAATGTCTAAGTATGGTTGGGAACCTGAGCATCAAAACCTATGATATAAGACATCATAGCACAAAAAATAAGTATGTAATCATTCCTTAGAATGTACTGGTATGCGAGATAAGGTTAGGCTGATATGCATGGGTTTTATGCATGAAATAAGGACTAACTGTACATCATGAGATAACTGAATAACTGATATAAAAGTGTAGATGCTGTAAAATCTGAGAATGCATAACCAGATATATAACAAGATTCTAAAATAGTCTGTAAACTAAAATACTAAAATTTGATAACTGAATAACTGATAACTGTATGCTATGGTCATTGATAACCTGAACTAAATTATATTAAATACTAAACTGAGACTGTGGGAGGTATCATCTAACCAATATGCCCTATTCTAAGATGATTGGGGTTTAACTTGTGACTCTAGTTGGAAAGGTATCAGTACTGTGCCACGGGACTGACAATGGCTATGTGGATCCACTAAGATATTGAAGAACCAAGGTATCAAGACTAAATGATGGGTAATCCCTGGGCGAAGTCAAGCCTAAACTGATGGGTGACTCTTAGGAGGTAGTCAAGCTTAAACTGATGGGTGACTCCGTATAACCCTCACTGGCTATGTGGTTATGGAATACCGGGAATGTTACCAACGACTTAGCCTAATTGATGGGGAATTCGCTGTCCTACATTCGATCGGTGCTAAATCCTACTCCCATTTGAAAGACACTGATTACTGGACTGAACTAAATTTAACTAAATAGAAAACTGATTGACTGATAGTGCTCTTACATATCTGAAAAATTCTTAAAATACTAAAACTAAGTAAACAACTAAGTTTTCGAATATTAAAACCCCCAAGACTCTATAGAAATAATAATAGAAACACATGAACACTTCTAGAAATAACCATAATAGGGATCATTGTTCAAAACTATCTCTTAGACATTTCATCAAACACATGGGCGTCATGAATTAAAGCATGGGAATAGTTTAAAATATGTAATAATCATATGGCTACACTACTAAACCATAAATTAGGAATTTAACATGAAAACATGATTATTCCATAGGTTTACTTTCAACAACAATTACTTGTAAACATCCTGTAAAAATCAAAATTCATATGGATTCAAGGAGATAATATATTGAAAACATGTAAATTCATGATTTAAGTCTTAAAAATAGATTCTTGAACTCCATGGGTGAAAAGGACCCATGGATAAACATCACACATACCTTAATTGAAGAATTTGTGAAAGTTCTTGGTGATTTTCTTGAAGACTAAGCTTGAATCCCTTGATCCTTTTGAAGAGGCTAGAGTTTGATTCTTGAGAGAAGAGACTTTCTTTTAAGAGAATTTTGTGAATGCGATAGCAAATTATGCTTTTGGGAGCCTAAATCCTGTGTTATGGACCAAATGGGTGAAGGGAAACGACCCAATTGCCCTTGGAAAAAAGAAATCAAATGCTGGAAAATAAAGGGGTGCGATGGAGCATGCACCACGAGCTCTGGTCCGCCGAACTGGACCACATACCGCAGCTCTACCACGGGCACCTCTACCTGTGGACTAGGGCACACGACGCGGTCTTATTTCGGTGGTGCTACTATTTTGGAAGTCAAAGCATACCCTTATACTGGTCTAAAAATTCTGAAACCCGAGATGTACTATTAACTACCCCAATCATCAATCAACTTAAAAATTAACGTTCTGATGTCGTAAAGGTCGAAAATAAAATCATCAAAATTTAGGAGCTTTAGAAATGGCTAAGTCTTAACACTTAGTGAAACATTCTAAGTCTTGGACACCTTTAACATACACTAGTAAGCAGAAATGAGCTAAGATAGGATCTTACAGGGTCTTATGGCCTGCTAAAAACATCAGCAACAACATTAGCTTTTCCTAGCTGGTAGTGAAGACTCATGTCATAATATTTGAATAACTCAAGCCACCACATCCACCTAGGATTCCACTTCTTCTGAGTGAACACATACTGCAGGCTCTTATTATTACAATAGACATCTACATGAACCCCATACAGACAATGATGCTAGATCTTCAAAGAAAAAACCACCCCCGCTAACTCTAAATCATGAGTAGGATAATCTTTTCATGAAACATAAGCTGTCTGGAAGCATACGCCACCACCTTACCATGATGTATCAATATAAAACCTAGTCCCACACAGGATAAGTCACAATATATAAAAAATTTATTAGTACCCTCAGGCAGGGTAGAAACTGGCGTCGAAGTCAAATTATCCTTAAACTTCTCAAAACTACCCTCACAAGTATTAGACCATAAGAAATTCACCATTTTTTGAGTTAATCTTGTCAACGGAGCAGCAATAGAAGAGAAGCTATCCACAAACCTCCTATAATACCTAACCAAGCCTAAGAAGCTTCGAATGTCGGTTGGAGTCGTGAGTCTAGGCAATTTTTTAACCGCCTCTACTTTCTGTGGATCCACCTTGATCCCCTCACATGAAACAACTTGCCCAAGAAAAGTCATAGCAGTTAACTAAAACTCTCACTTAGAAAATTTAGCATAAAACCTTTGATCTTTAAGAGTCTACAACACGATTCGGAGGTGATTGGCATGATCCTCCTCTCTCTTAGAAGGCACCAAAATATCTTCAATGAAGACTATCACTAACATATCCAAAAACCGCCTAAATACCAGGTTTATAAGATTCATAAATATAGTTGGGGCATTAGTTAAACCAAATGACATAACTAGGAATTCATAATAACCATATCAGGTTCGAAAAGTAGTTTTGGGAATATCAATTTCCTGAATCTTCAACTGAAGAGAACTCAAACAAAGGTCAATCTTAGAAAAGCATCTAGCACCCTGAAACTGGTCGAAAAGATCATCAAACCTAAAAAAAGGGTACTTATTCTTCACTGTAACCTTATTCAACTGCCAGTAATCTATACACATCTAAAGAGACCCATCTTTCTTGCTCACGAAACATTGAAGTACCCTATGAAGAAATACTAGGACAAATGAAGTCCTTATCAAGGAGATCTTTTAAATGCTCCTTTAGCTTTTTTAATTCAGCTGGAGCCATTCTACAAGGAGAAATAGACATAGGAAGGTTATCCGATAGAAAATCAATCCCAAATTCTATTTTCTTACAGGTAGAAATGCTAGAAAGATCCTTGGAAAACACTTCAGGAAAATTATTGACAGGAGGGACAGATGGCAAACAGGGGCCCTTAGAACTAGAATCCTTAACCCAAACCAGGTGACACAGACACCCTTTAGAGATCAACTTTCGAACTCTAAGATAAGAGATAAACCTCCCTTTAGGAACTAAGGAACTTTCTTCACATTCAATTATTGGTTCATTCAAAATTTAGAAACTGACCTTTTAGGTTCTAAATTCAGAGAAGTACAACATGAATGAACCCAATCTATCACCAAGATTACATCAAAATCTACCATATCAAGCTCTACCAAATCCACCAATGTCTCCCTATGAAAGACAGACTCCACACAACCCCTATAGATATTTCTAGCAACTACAGAATCACACATTGGAGTAGACACAGAAAAGTGCCAAAATACTTTTGGGACTAAAACTAAAATGCAAAGCCACATAAGAGGTCAAATACGAAAGGGTAAAGATCGAATTAACCAAACAATACACAACTTAAGAGAAAAATTGTAACATACCGGTAACAACATCAGAAGATGCCTCAAATTCTTAATGGGTAGCAAGAGCATAGAGATGATACGTCCAGTGTCGGTACCAGAAGTATCACCTTTTGGCGCTAGAGCTAAAAAAGTGGTGACAAAAACCTTATTAGCCTAGTGGATACTTTAGCTGAAAAATAATTCCTTTGCATATGTCATTGAAGTACAAGTTCCTTCCCACATCACAATAACTATGGTGAAGCTGACCACAAAATTTGTAAGGGGATAAGTTAGGGCTGACTCAGCTCCACTAGCCTGACACTGGTCACTCTGTTGCTTAGGACCACTACTAACTTAAAAACAATGACCACTAAATGGCTTAGGATAAGGAGCAGTAGACGAAGAATATGAACCATAATTTCCCCAAGTCTTTTTCTTGGACCATTTCTTACTATCTCTCCCACTTACTTGTAGACCTCTACCCTACTCTGAATACCTGAACATCTTATTCTGCCTCTACCCTATATCTGTCTATCTCTTTTTTCCTTCCTCTACATGCTGCATAAAAACTACAAGCCTAGAGATATCCATGTCAATGCTCAACATAGCATCCTTACACTTCAATACTAAGTCACAGGACAACCTTAAAGTAAATTTTTTCATCTTTGCCCTCATAGAAGACACTAACTCTAGAGTATAACGAGACAACTTCTTAAATTTCAAAGCATACTTCTTCACACTTATCTTCCCATGCTTTTGATTTACAAAGTCCTCAGCCTTAGCTTCTCTCAACTCCTGAGAAAAGAAATGATCATGAAATGCACCCAAAAACTAGTCCCATAAGGTTGGCTCCGCATCATTACCTCTCAACTGCTACTTCTCCTCATACCACCGACAAACTACATCCTTCAACTAGTATGCAGCAAAATCTACACTCACAGAATCAGTAGGATACATTACCCTGAATATCTTCTCCATTTAATCAACAAAACCTTAAGGACCCTCCTCAACCTTAGAGCTTATAAAGGTCGGGGGATTCAACCTTATAAGTTGTCTAACTCGAGTGACCTTACAAGAAGGAGAAATAGAATCAAAATGATCAGACTGACTATACTGAGAGGCCACTAAATGAGTAAGCAGATAAATAGATTGGCCAAACTCCACATTTGAAATATCACCCAAAGGCATTGGGGCATGAGTCTCATCATCCCAAGAAACCTATAGAGAACTAGTAGTGAATGATGGAACTCCACATAGGTTATTACAATCAGGAGCAAGGATCCTAGAATGAGTTTGTACTTCTTAGACAGGGCAAGTTCCATTTATACCATCCTCAGGTAAGATAGAGGTTCCAGAGGAGTTTCTATGAGCACCAGATCCTTGAGGAAGCATGATTTGAAATGCAAGTAAATAGGAGATTAGAGGAATTTCAAGACACCAAAATCTATATCCCAAAATAGAACAGAAGAAAAGGAAATATTCCTAAATGTCTTATAGCCTTCTTCTTATAAGTATGGTATGCTACACACCCATAAAAGGGACTCTATTTAACACAACTTTGTTCTTACCCATACCCTGAACCTATGCTGTGATACAAAGCTTGTCACAAACTAACCTCGATACTAGTCGCGATGGGTATCTCAAGACCACCGAAGGCTGAAGACTACCCCTTTTGCCTAGTCATTGGAGCACAATAAATATAATAGCGGAAGCAACCCAAACATAATATGAAAGATCAATAGATAACTAAATAGGAACTAAGAGTCAATAAATAGTAACCACCCACACTTTGTCCATGAAAGGCTCTAAACCAAAATACCATATTATGTACGGACATGCCCTTGACCATAGCAAAAAGATAATCTAAAATTATGAAAAGAAACCAATGGGATTTTTGAAAAAATAAATAAAGTAGTGAAATGTCTAGCCTTTCAAAAGGTGGAGGCTCACCACATCAAGCTGACAAATGGACGAACCCGGACCACCTAACTCTTTATAAAGTTATTGAAGTACCCCTAGGACCCTACATCATTAGATGATGCAGCGTTCGGGGATGGTTATTTGGATAAACACTAGCATGTATCTTAGGGAAGGGATAAAATAATGCCATAGTCAAATCAGTCCAAAACCATTCAAAAATAATATGCACGCATTCACATATATATATATAAGATGATGGGTTAGGGAATAAGTTTTAAGCATGAATTTTAAAATTATTAACCTACAACATGTAGCTCTAATCGTTCTAAGGGAAACCATGGGCTATATAGGTTCAAATTTCCCTGCTAAAAAGGTCTCAATGCGTGTTATCTACATGAACCAGGAAGATTCGAGGAAGAGCCAGGGAATCCATGACCCCAGCCATTCAAAAATATATAAAAAGTATGAACTATGGACACAGTCATAAAGACCCCACGTTGACAAATATAATTTTCAATATCAGTCCCTTCAGACCTCCACCTTTTAAGACAAGCTACACAACCCCCTTTAAGACCAAATTAAAACCATTTACATATTTCCATCCATTTACCAAGGAGTCTTTTAGTTAGGCATCTACCTTTGGTACCGTGATATCTAATAAAGCTAAGCTTACAAGACAATTCTATTATGCCATTCCAAAACCAATTAGCCAAATTGACTCCAAAGCTTCCAACTAAAAACAAATACATGGTCACCAATGCCATCCAAAAACCATTTTTAAGTTCCATTAACCTTTTATGCAATACAAGGTTCCAAAGTGAGTTAAACCATGTGTATTTCCATATTCAAAACCAATTTCACAAGTTGTGTTGAGGGTAAAGCTAATTCCAAACCATTAAAAAATGAAATTTGGGGAAACCCATGTTCCCCATTCCAATTCATATACCCATGTATATATCGAGTTAAAAACCATGAGAATAACCCTAAATGACCAATTTAAAACCATAGAAAACTAATATACACCATAACTATTCCAAAGACCTAAACTCACATTCAAAACCCAACAATTAAAACCATATGGACAATAATTAAGCACATGCTTTGTATAAAAATAATTTAGGTAAGAGATACATTCTTGGATACCAAAGAATTTTAGAGAGAAAACGACCGATTGAGAACTAGGTATTTAATCCTTAGAACCCTCGGCTTTCCCATGCTTTAGAAGTTTATGAAGAGAGTATGATGTTTATGATTAAGAAATAAAGAATTATGGGGTCCTTTAGGGTGTTTTATGTCATGGGAAATAATGGGGTTGAAGGAAAATACCAAAATTACCCCACTTAAAACAAGCAAAAAACTGTCGCTAGTCACTATGGATCAGATAATGACTTGTGGTCACTGGTCACGAGTCATCACCATGACACGTAGCCTGAGCAGAAACTCAGGGCTACCTTATTGGAATGGTCACGAGTCCCACCTTACAACTCGCTACCTCTCCCTACGACTCTTGAGGGATAAATTATGATCCAAACAGAAATATTAGGCCACCTCACTAGAAGGGCTATAATTGGGACTATATTACTCATGAAAAAGGCCTACGACTCATTAACTGAGCCTTTTTTGGACAGTGAGCACAATCACATGAAAAATTTTAGAGTCCAAAACCTGGGGTATTACATTATCCCCCTCTAGGATCATTCATCCTTGAATGAGGAGTCAAGGTACCCATTAGTACGATAATAAGAAAGAATGCTAACATACCTAAACGACATATTCGAAAGGCGACAAAAAAGTGAAAGGAAATCATACCTTAAGAATTTTCTTCCAACACAAGGAATAGGAATGGATATTTGGACTTCTTGTCCTCTTCAGCTTCCCAAGTAGCTTCTTCCACATATTGATTTCTGCAAAACACCTTCACCAAAGCCATATCCTTAGTTCTCAACCTATGAACTTGCCTATTCGATATCCCCACCGACACTTTCTTATAAGATAATGAATCCAAGATACCAACATTATCTACTGGGACAACAAAAAATGATCACCCAGATACTTATTAAACATCGATAATGGAAGACATGATGAATATAACCCAAACTTGTGGACAAATCCAACTCATAAGTAACATTCTCAACTCTCCTAAAAATTTTATATGGACCAACCTAACAAGAACTTAGCTTCCCTTTCTTCCCAAACCTTATCACTCCATTTATAGAAAAGACTTTAAAGAATAACCAATCACTTATTTCAAACTCTAACTCCTTTTACCTCACATCCGCATAAGACTTTTGGTGACTCTATGACACGACCCAAAATGGAACCTTGTTGTAATAGGCATCTCAAGTCAAACCAGGACCAGAGCCCACCCCCAATACCCAACCTAACCATCCAAATGCACACCCTAAGTTGGATGAATTCTAAACATATAACAACATAACATTTATTATAATTCCAGACTCTGGGATAGGTCCTTGACTGTAACCAACCCAAGAAAGTCCAACCATTCAATACCCAACCAATAACCATATGAAAAATAAAATAATAACCAAGTACGAGTCTATAACATAAAAGAATGGGACAATTATAAATACAATCAATGGTATCAACCCCAATACCAATGGAAATACTAAGGCTAACACCAATACAGACACCACCCATACCAACCTATAGTAATCCCAAAAAGCCTCTAACCAAGTGTAAAATAGTATCTAATTGGGACATGCCCCCAACTATAGCCAAAACCAATATCCATGAAATAACCAAAGAATGTAGAGATATCCATGATATGAAATGGAGCCTTTTAGAGTATGGAACCTTACCACTTTAATCCAACCGAGCTGATCTTGAATTGGATCACTAAGTAGGAGAAGTATAATGGTCAGTTCCTGTATCGCGTGAGGATATAGCTACTCAAAGATGGGTTAGTGGGTGAACTCTAGCAAGTACTCAAGATAAGGATAAAATATTGCCAACCTTTAAAACCAAATAAACAACCTTATGGATATACAACCATACATATATATATATAACCATGCTAGGAAAGGGAACCAAAATTAACATATCTTTAAAACCATTAACCTGAGTATGTGTTGCTTAACTATCCTAGAATTACCCACGGGCTATATGGGTCCAGTGTAACCCCCTGAATGGCCCCCGATGTATATAGTTGCATGATCAGAGATACCATAGGAGTAGAGGATTCTCGAGTATCCTTCACTCTCCATGATACATATGTATATATGTACTTAGGGGATTCCCATGTACCCAATAAGTATCATATATGGCCGCTATGACCAATCCTCATGTTAGCAAATATGAGTTTCAATTTCTCCTCCATTGGACTCACACCTTCAAGGTTAGCCATCATACCCCACTATTATTTCCCAATTAAAATTATTACCACTAAACCATACAACCATTCCCTTCATTATTACCCATGGCTATGAGTAGTGTTATCATCATGCTGACTATAGCTTACAAAAAATGTCCTTAGCCATCCTTTTTAGGAAGAAGGGATTCCCATGTACCCATAAATTACATTATTAAGTTGACTTGGTAGAATCCCATGTCCCCCACAAGTGATCATTATTATATTTGCTCGGGAGATTTTCTTGTACCCACAAGGCTTTAAATTAGACCAATCATAAACACCAAGACCTTACCATGTAACCAACCCAAACTATTTAAGCCATTTAGGGTTCCATTATCAAGTTATACTATACAATAGTTCCATTAAAAGTCCAACAATTAGGGGTGGGAATGGTATAATATGGTACGGTATTTGAAAATTTGGTACGATAATTTAGGTATTTGGTTTTTAAAAACATTATACCATTACCATACCATACTAATTCGGTATGGTTTGGTATTTTGATGTTTGGTTTTGGTATTTTGGGGTATGGTAATCTGTAACCATAGTTTGTACAACTTTGACAATATATACTTGTATACTAGAGTATTATTACTTTGAATTTTCAAAAGAACGTCTTAATTGTATCATAAATACACATTACATATGGACAAATAATTCTTTTTGTTAGTCAATTACACAAAAAAAATATTTCAATCAAGATAGAATAGTGAAAGTTTCAATGTCTAAACATTTTTATACTAATACTAAGTATTATATTTGTGTGTGTGTATAAAAGTTACTTATGTAACTATATATACTTTGGTATGGTATTTGGTATTTCGGTATGTCATTTATAAATACTGAATACCATACTATAGACCAAAAAAATTTAAAATGTATACTATATACCATACCAAATACCATAATACCAAAACCACAGTATCAAAAATTTTGATTCAGTATGGTAATTTGGTATATACCATACCATGTCCACACCTACCAACAATGTAGTAAAAACATTCTCATAGGTATTTGATGAAACACATTGGGGGCATAGTGTTTCCAAAACCAAAAACTAAGTACCAATTAACTATAGCCATGCAACCAAATGTCCACCACCATTAAAACAAGCAAATCCAAACTTAAAACATGGGAAAACCATAACCAAGCATTTATAACCAAAACCCCAAACATATATTTCAAAACCCAAAACCATACAATAATTATGCCATAGAAACAATTCATAAAACATGTCTTTAGTTGGAACTAACAATGAGGGAGGAGTAACATACCTTAGGTTGGGAAATAGATGAGAAGAAATCACACCTATAATCCCCAAATTAATCCTACTGATGAAACCCTAGCCTTCCTTTACCTAAGAAACTTGAGAGAATATAAGAGTGTTTTAAGAGAGTTTAACTAATTGTAAATAGGTTAAATGATGTCCTAAGAGTGTTATAGGTCGTGGGGCCTTAAGAGGTTAAGAGGAAAAATGTCCAGATTACCCGTAAATTAAACTACTTAAAAATCTCGCAGGGTGGTACGACCCCATAACCGTACCCTAGGGTATGAGTGGTACCCTTAACTCACACCCTAGGCCTCCTCTTGGAACCCAACACTATCCAACATACGACCTCCCAACCAAAACCATGCCCAACCATACGACTAGTACCATGGAACCGTACCTTAGGCAGAATAAAATCACCTAGGCCTAACTTAAGGCAATATACGATTGACATCTTACCATTAGTATCCTAACGTACGACTAGTAGGTCCGAAACCAACAGACCTACACTGGTTACCATATCACCATGATCATCCAAACTGTACCATATCATACGACTAGTACCCCAAGTCGTATAATGTCCATAAGCCCAAAATAGGGAAATTTTCTAAGGGTCAAAATACAAGGTGTTTCAGACCCCCTAGGATCATTCATCCCTGAATAATGGATAAGGTAGTACAAGCACGAATTACACCACAACGTAGCCATTCCAAACTTCAACTAAGTTAGAAAACAAAGATGCAAGGAAATTAATCTTCCTTTAATCAAGTTAGAAAAAAAAGATATGATCAAGAACACATACCTTCCACACAAATATTTGAAGCGAAAAACAAATATGGATACTTGGATTTCATGTCCTCTTTTGCTTCTTAAGTAGCTTATTATACCTTGTGGTTCTACTATAGAACCTTAACCAAAGCTACATCCTTGGTCTACAGTTGACGAACCTGCTGATCTAAGATCTCAATTGGGATTTCTTCATAATATAGAGAATCTGGGATACCAAATCCTTCCAAAGAAACAATCGGTGAAGGATCACATATACACTTTCTTAACATAGAGACATGGAATTCTGAATGAATGGAACTCAAACTAGAAGGAAACTCAATTCATATACAATATTACCAACCCTTTGCAAAAGCACATAGTACCAATATACTGGGGACTGAGCTTTCTTTTTTTACCAAGCTGCATTAATTCTTTTATGGGAGACACCTTTAGGAACACCTAATCTCCAACCTCAAACTTTAAGTCCTTATGCCTTATTTCACATAGGAATTTTTATGACTTTTGGAAGCCTTAAGCCTATCCCAAATTACCTTTACTTTCTCCATAGCCTAGTAGACAATATCCAGACTAAACATAGCTGCCTTACTAAGATCGAACCACCAAATAAAAGATCTACACCTCCTACTATATAATGACTCAAAAGAGGCTATTCTAATACTAAAATAATAGCTATTTTTGTAAGAAAATTCTACAAGAGGTAGATGCTCAACCCAGTTACCACCATAATTAATCACACATACATGAAGCACATCTTCCAATGTTAAATAGTCCTTTATGCTTTCCCATCCATCTGCAGGTGAAAATCAATACTCAGGCTAACCTTAGTACCCAACCCCTTCTGAAATAACTGCCAAAAGTGAGATAAAAACTATGTACCACATTTAAAGATAATCAAAATAGGTACCCCATGCATTTTCACAATCTCATAAAGATACAACCTTACATAATCCTTAGCCAAAAAGTTTGTCCTCACTGGTAAGAAGTGAGTAAACTTTGTAATCCAATCCATGATGACCCAAAACAAATTAAATTAGTTCTAAGACTGAGGAAGACTGATAATGAAATCCATGTTGATCATTTTTCATTTCCATTCTGTCAATTCAATTTCTTGATACAAGCCTCTAAGCCTTATATGCGAACTTTCACTTGTTGAGAGACCGAATATTTGGCCAAAAATTAGCCATATCTTTCTTCATACCATTCTACCAATTTATTTCCTTGATATCTTGATACATTTTTATTGAATTGGGATGAACAACATAGCATAATTTATGCACCTCAGCCAATACCATTTCTCGCAAACTATCGATGTTAGGAACACCTAACCTCCCTTATAATCGCAAGGTACCATCACCACTGATCTCAAATACCATTACCTTTTCCACCTATATCACCCTTTATTTTCATTAATAAAAGATCTAGAATTTGCATCTCCTTGATCTCTGCACTAAGAGATGATCAAGCCACTTCTTGTACCAATACACCACTATTCTTAGAGTCCAAAAGATGAACACCATGATTAGCCAAGAAGTTGAAACATCCTAGGTTCTTACCCTTAGAAAATTTCCTGGAATTTTATTTTTTGGACCTAATATGACTCATGGGTATGAGTCGTATGCTGGGTATGAGTGGTGTGGTACTATCATATGTTAACTAGTGTTAGTTGGTGGGATGGTTTTGGTTACTAGAATAGGTATGACTTAGGGGTATAAGTCATAGGGATTGGTACGAGTCATATCAAGGACTCGTATGGTGGGTAGTGTTTGATTTTCCTGGTATTTTATTCTGTCATGAATATGGGTTATGGGTACAGATCGTATGCTATAGTTATAAATTGGTTGGATGAGTCATATACTAAATAGTGTTTGATCCAAGGGTTGAGGATTGAATATAAATGATGGGTACCAATCGTATAGAAGGGTGCAACTCGTATGGCGTAGTCGTATACCTATAATAAGTTTTTAAGGTATTTAAGTGGGGGTATTTTAGATATTTCCCTACTTACCCTAACTAGGAACCACGACTTCTAATACACTTTAGAGGCTATTTACCTTATTATTCTATTCGTTAACACTTAGAAACTATTTCAAAACACTCTATAATTCTCTCCAGAGATTTTGGGGCAAAAAGGCTAGGGTTTCATCTTGCAGATTTCTCTGGGGCTTGTCTTGGAAACTTAATTCAATTAATTCTTTTGTATAAAACATAATTCTCTTCCCTCATTGTAATTTTAACTAAAGGAATGGTTTATATAATTGATTTTATAGTTTTTCTATTTAATAATTATAGTTTTCAACTATTATTTAGGGGTTTTGATATTGAATAGAGATTTGATTCTGGAGAGAAAGACTGCCTTACTAATAAAAGATATGGACATCTTAAGGTTCACTGTTCATATGCAGTAGGTTGAGGAAAAGAAGGAGAACTAGGAAGAGTTTAGAGATAGGAATAAAAAGTAGAGCAGGTTTTTTGATCAGAGAGTTGCTTAGTCTTAGGGTGGTAGAGATGATGGCAAGTGGTAGAAAAAGAAGCGGAGGAGTGATGACTCTTTTTCTTCTAGTGCTCCTTACTAGTCGGGAGATAAGCTTCTTCAATATGTGATAATTCTCGGGCACAGGTTGCCCAATCTTAGGCAAGCGAAGGTCAATCAATTTTTTCATATACTCCTCTTCGATTTTGTGGTCATCCTTATCGGGTCTATTGCGAGGAAGGAAAGGACAAATGCTTCAAGTATGGCTAATTAAGCCATCAACTCAAGGATTATCTGGCCAATAAGGTTGCTACAGGGGTGAATAAGATTCCTATTATTTTATCTTTTGTTCCTATACCTAGTGGGTTGGTATCTACTTTTGTTACTTCTCCTGGTTCTAGTATTGGTCAAAATAGGTTATATGCTTTGGCATCCCAATAGAAATCCAAGGTATCATCAGATATTGTTACTAGTATGTTAGAACTTTTCTCCCATAACATATATTGTTTGCTTGATTTGGGGTCCACTCTTTCCTACGTGAATCCAGATGAGGCCGTGCCTTTTGGTTTTGATTTAAAAGTTATTTTGGATCCTTTTTCTATTTCTACCCCGGTAGGTGACTTGAGTATTACTAAGAGATTCTATAGGGGGTGTGTGGTATCTATTGGTAGCAAGCAGACCTTGGCAGATAGATTTGAGTTGGATATGGTAGATTTTGATATAATTTTGGGTATGGATTGGTTGCATTCTTATTGTGCGTCTTTATATTTTCGAACCTATAGTGTTATCTTTAAGTTCCTTGGTGAACTGATTATAGAATGAGAAAGTAGTTCCTTGGCTCCTAGGAGGATGTTTATTTCTTATCATAGAGCTCGGAGGTTAATCTCCAAGGGTTGTCTTTATTACTTGGTTCAGGTTTTGTCTTTGGTCCCTGTGGTTAATGAGTTTCCAGAGGTCTTTCTAGATGATATTCCTGGTGTTCCTTTGGATAGGGAAATTGAGTTTGGTATTGATTTGCTTTTGGAAACTCGTCCAATTTTTATTCCTCCGTATAGAATGGCTCTGGCTGAGTTGGGGGAACTTATAGAGCAACTTAAGGATTTTCTAGATAAGGGTTTTATTTGTCCTAGTATTTATCCATGGGGTGCACCGATGTTATTTGTGCGCAAGAAAGATAGTTCCCTTTAGATGTGCATTAACTACAGGCAGTTAAACAAGGTGACAGTCAGGAACAAGTATCCTTTCCTGAGGATAGATGATTTATTTGACCAATTGCAAGGTGCCAAGTTCTACACTAGGATAAATCTTTGTCCTGGGTTCCATCAGCTTAAGATTAGGGAGGTAGATATCTCTAAGATGACTTTTTGTACTCAATAAGGTCATTTTGAGTTCTTGGTGATGTAATTTGGGTTGACTAATGCTCTGATAGAATTTTTGGACTTGATGAACAAGGTGTTCAGGCAGTATTTTGATCTCTTCATTATTATGGTTGTTAATGACAATCTGGTTTATTCGAAGAGTGAGGTTGATCATTCTAATTACTTCCATGTGGTATTGCAGACCTTAAAGGAACAACAGTTGTATGCTAAGTTTTCTAACTGTGAGTTTTGGTAGAACGTTGTGACTTTCTTAGACCATATTATTTCTAGTGAAGGGATCATGGTGGATCTACAGAAGGTTCCTGTAGTAAATAGGTGGCCTAGGCCCATGAATTCATCTGATATTCGAAGCTTCTTGGGTTTAGCCGGGTATTATAGGCATTTTGTGGAGGGATTTTCTTCTATAGTTTGTCCTTTGACTAAGTTGACTTAGAAGAAGGTTAAGTTTTCTTGGTCGGATGCTTGTGATGGGAGTTTTGATAAGTTGAAGGATAAGTTAACTTCGGCTCTAATCCCATCTTTGTCGAATGACAATGATGGCTTTATGGTTCATTGTAATGCATCTTGGGTAGGTCTTGGTTGTGTTTTGATGGAGCATCGGAAAGTGATTTCCTATGCTTCCAGGCAGTTGAAGGTACATGAGAGAAATTATCCTACTCATGACTTTGAGTTGTTGGCAGTTGTGTTTACTTTAAAAATATAGAGGCATTATTTGTATGGTTTTCACGTGGATATCTTTTCTGATCATAAAAGTCTTCAGTACATATTCACTCAGAAAAAGCTTAATCTCAGGCAAAGAAGGTAGCTTGAGCTTCTCAAGGACTATGATATGAGTCTTTACTACCACCCAGGTAAGGCTAATATGGTTGCTGATGCTCTTAGTAGGTTATCCATGGGGAGTTTGGCTCATATAGAGGAAGGCAAATAAAAATTGGTGAAAGATATTTACCCTTTGATTAATCTTGGAGTTTGTCTCTTGGAATCTAAGGATAATGGTGTGATGGTTCAAGAAGTGGTTCGTTCGTCTCTTGATGCAAAGATTAAAAAGAAGCAAGGGTTCGTTCGTCTCTTGATGCAAAGATTAAAAAGAAGCAAGGGATAGACCTTGGCATGATGAGAATTTAGAGTGATATTGGTAGGCAAAAGGTAGTGGTGTTTGAGATCAATGGCGATGGTAATTTTTAGTACCAAGGTAGTTGTGTGTTCCTAATGTCGACGGGCTACAACAAAGGTTTTTAGCTGAGGCACATGAGTCACGCTATGTTATTTATCCTGACTCAACTAAGATGTATCATAATCTCAAGGAGGTCTACTGGTGGAATGGTAAAAGAGGATAGTGGATGATTTTGTGGCCAAGTGTATGGTGTGCCAACAGGTTAAGTTTAAGCACACGAGGCTAGGAAGGTTGTATCAAGAAATTGATTTGCCCGAATTAAAGTGGGAAATGATTAATATGGACTTTGTTACCGATCGTCCTTAGTCTTAGAATCAGTATGATTTAATTTGGGTCATCGTGGATAGGATGACTAAGTCTGCGCAATTTTTGCTAGTGCAGACTACTTTTTTGGTGGAGGATTATGTTTGGTTGTACTTTAGGAGATTGTGAAGTTGCATGGGGTACTTATGTCAAATATTTCTGATCGTGTTACCTAGTTTATGTTTTATTTCTGGAGGTCTTTCCAGAAAGGGTTGGAGACTAAAGTTAGTCTGAGTACTTCTTTTCATCTACAGTAGGATGGGCAAGTGGAGAGAACTATTCAAACATTGAAAGATATTCTTCGGCCTTGTGTGATTGACTATGGTGAAAATTAGGTTGAGCATCTACCTTTGGTGGAGTTTGCTTACAACAATAACTATCATTCAAGTATTGGTATGTCTCTCTTCAAGGCATTATATGTAGGACTTGTAGATCTTCTATTGGTGGGTTTGATCTTGGAGAGGCGCGCGGACATGTTTGGTCCGAAGTTGGGTTATTAGGTGATGGAGAAGGTCAAGGTGATTCGGGATATGCTTAAAGCTACCCAAAGTTGCCAAAATTCCTATGCGAATGTTAGGCGTAGAGACTTAGAGTTTGATTTCGGTGATTGGGTATTCCTCACGATGTCTCCCATGAAGGGAGTAATGCGGTTTGGAAAAAAGGGGAAACTCAGTCCTCAGTTCGTTGGTCCTTATGTGATTTTGCAGAGAGTTAGCAATGTTTCTTAGGAGTTGGAGTTTCCATCTAGCTTAAGTTTGGTTCATTCGGTCTTCCATTATTCCTTATTGAGGAATTGTTTTGGTGATCCTTCTTTGGTTGTTCCTTTGGAAGGATTGAGTATTTCATATTCTCTATCTTATGAAGATGTCCCGGTTGAGATATTAGATAGGCAAGTTTATCAGTTGTGTACCAAGGATATGGATTCGATTAAGGTTCTAAGGTAGAACTATAAGATAAAAGAAGCTACTTGTGAAGCGAAAGAGGACATGAAGTCCAAGTATCCACATTTGTCTTTTGCTCCTGGGAATCGTGCTGAAGGTAATTTTATTAGTTTGGTTAAGGAAAGATTAACATCTTTGCCTCTTTATTTTCAAACTTTTTTAAAAGGATGTTTGATAATGCAATCTCTGTGAGTGGTTACCCTTACCTTGTCCATCATTCGGGGACTAATGTTCTTAGTGGGGGAGACTGAAACATCCTGGGGTTTAACCCTTAGAAAATTTCCTGTGATTTCATTCTCCGACTTATGGGTATGAGCCATATGCTGGGGTTTTAGTGGTATGGTCCTATCGTATGCTGACCAGTGTTAGTTGGTAGGATGGTTTTAGTCACTAGAATGGGTACGACTTAGGGGTATGATTCTTAGCTATTGGAAGAAGTCTTATCAAGGACTCGTATAGTGGGCAGTGTTTGATCCTCCTGATATTTCATTCTGCCAGGGACACGGGTTATGGGCACAGATCATATGCTATGGTTACGACTTAGTTGGATGAGTCGTATATTGGACAGTGTTTGATCCAAGGATTGAGGCTTGTATACAAATTATGTGTACCAATCATTTAGAAGGGTATGACTCGTATGGGGCAGTCGTATCCCTGCGCTGGGTTTTTAAAGGATCTAAGAGAGGGTATTCTGGACATTTTCCTACTTATCCTAACTAGGACCCACAATTTATAATACACTTTTGGAGGCTATTTACCCTATTATTCTATACATTAACACTTAGAAACTATTCCAAAACACTCCATAATTCTCTTAAGAGCTTTTGGGGCAAGAAGGCTAGGGTTTCATCTTGCCGATTGCTTTTGGGGCTTGTCTTGGTCATTTCCTTCCATTCATTCTTTGGTATAAGGCAAGATTCTCTTACCTTATTGTAATTTCAAGTAAAGGCATGGTTTATTTGATTGATTTCCTGGTTTTACTATTTTATGATTATGGTTTTCAACTATTATTTGAGGGTTTTGATATTGAATACTTGGTTATGGTTTCCTATAGTTTCACTTATGATTTTATATGCCTCAATGGTGGATTTGGACATTTATATTGCATGGAAATGGTTTAATGGTTTTTTGAATTGGTTTTGGTTATATTATGCCCCCAAGGTGTTTGATAAAATGCTTATAAAGATATGTTCCTTGCATTGATTTCTTTTAATGGAACTCTTGCATGTTTTAAACTTGATAAAGGATTTATACATGGCTTAAATTGTTTGAAAAGGCTAAAGGCTAAATGGTTATAGTTGTGGAGAATATGGAAGCCTCCTAAGTGGATTTACTATGGTAATTGAAAGGGCACCTAAGGTCTCCTTAACCTAAATGGTTTGACTATGGATATTACTTGCAAGTAAGGGGTAGTATGACGATACCACTAATATATTGGTCTTGGTTAATAAATAGATAATGTTTTGGTTATTTTGAAACTGGTTTTAATTGGGCATTAATGGCGGGGTGTGTAGCAAAGCCGTGGAAGGTGGCGATCCCGGGGGACCAAAATTGAAAACTCATATTTGCCGATATGTGAGTCTTGATGACCGTGTACGATACTTCCCTAGTCATGCGGCTACACTCACTGGATCCCTTTCAACAGGGGGAGCTGAACCCATATAGCTCGTGGGTAGGTTAGGACAACTAAGCTACACAGCTCAGGTAAAGGTTTTCAATGTATGCTAAACCCAATTCCCTTTCCCGGCACTTATATATGTATGGTTGTGTGCATTATGGATGGTTTTACTTGGTTTCATAACTGGTATTAATTTATCCTTATCGTAAGATTCATGCTAGCGGTCACTCGCTAATCCCATCTACTGGCTGCTGTAAATGGACGCTATGCTAGAACCAACCATCCTACTCCTTCTATTTAGCACACAAAATTGGTATCAATATTTCGACTTAAGTGGTGAGCGTCCATCCTTTTGGAAGGCATCATTTCATGTTATGGATTTCTTTAGACACTTATCTTTTATTTTGGATATTGGTTATGGCTATGGTTAGGGACTCTAACCGAATTTGTTTACTCTTTTGGATAGAGGCTTTGTGGTACTTTTGGGGGTTGGTATTGGCGTGATCGGTAGAGGTGTCAGCCTTAGCATTGGTATTGATATTGAGGTTGGCATTATCAAACATGATTTCTCACTGTTCCATCATATTACATTTTGGGATTAATTGTATTATGATTTGGTATTCCCTTTGGTTTATGGTCTATGATTTGGTTTGGTTTTGTATGGTTGGGTAGTTGGTGTAGTACGGTTGGACTCGGTTGGGTCGTTCATGGTTGTAACCCTTTCCCAGATTCTTAGTGAGAACAATAACTCTTTCTTGTTATATGTTCGAATCAGCCTACCTAAGGTTGGATATAGGTGGTTGGATTAGGTAACAGGGGGTGGTCCCCGGTCCTAGTTGGACTTGGGATGCTCATTACGACAAGGCCCAGGGTCGGGTCATGTCAGTAGTGAATGTCCTTCACCAACTCCCGCCTCTTTTTATTAACATGAGCTAAACTCCCCATGGACAACCTTCTAAGAGCATCAACAACAATATTTGCCTTACCTGGATAATAGTGAAGACTCATGTCATAGTCCTTGAGAAGCTCAAGCCATCTCCTCTGCCTAAGGTTAAGCTCCTTTTGAGTAAAAATATACTGTAGACTCTTATGATCTGAAAAGATGTCCACATGCACCATAAAAATAGTGCATCCAAACTTTTAGTGCAAACACCATCACTAAAAGCTCCAAACCATGAGTAGGATAATTCCTCTCATGTACCTTCAACTGCCTAGTAGCATAGGTAATCACCTTGTCATGCTCTATTAGAACGCAACCATGTCCCACCCGGGATGCATTATAGTAAAACATAAACCCCTCATTCCCTCCAGTCAAGGTCAAAATTGGAGCTGAAGTTAGCTTATCCTTCAGCTTCTCAAAACTACCCTCACATCCATCCGACCAAGATAACTTTACCTTCTTTTGAGTCAGCTTAGTTAATAGGGTAACTATCATCAAAATACTCTCAACAAACCTCCTATAGTACCCGGCCAAACCCAAGAAACTCTGAATATCAGGTGGAGTCATGGGTCTAGACCACATCTTAACCACTACCACCTTTTGTGGATCCACCATGATCACCTCACTAGAAATAATATGACACAGAAAAGTAACAATGTTCAACCAGAATTCAAATTTTAAGAATTTGGCATTCAACAGCTGCTCTTTCAAGGTCTGCAATGCCACACTGAGGTTATTGGCATGATCCACCTTACTTTAAGAGTACACCAATATGTCATTAATGAATAAAATGACAAAAATATCTAGAAACTGAAGGATTACCTTGTCCATCAAATCCATGAATGCTGTGGGGCATTGGTAAAACCAAATGACATAACTTAGAACTCAAAGCGCCCATACCTAGACCAAAGATCTATATTTGAAAAGAATTTTTCATCTTGCAACTGATCAAATGAGTCATGTATCCTTGGAAGAGGATACTTGTTCTTAACCGTCACCTTATTCAACTGCCAATAGTACATACACATACAAAGGGAACCATCCTTTTAACGCATGAATAACACCGGTACATCCCATGGGTACACACTAGGATGGATGAAACCCTTATCCAAAAGATTCTTAAGTTGCTTCTTGAGTTCCCTCAACTCATTCGGAGCCATCCAATAAGGAGGAATAGATATTGGACGAGTGTACAGAACCAAATCAATCCCAAACTTAATCTCCCTATCCGAATGAACACCAGGAAGATCATCCAAAAACACCTCAGGAAACTTCTTCACCACCAAAACTAAATGTAAGAAAGGACCTTCCGAGTTAGGGTCTTTAACCCGAACCAAATAATAGAGACACCCTTTACAGATTAACCTCCAAGCTCTAAGATATGATATAAACATCCCCTTAGGAGCTAGGGAACCGCCCTCCCATTCAATAATCATTTCATCAGGGAACTTAAAGACAATCTTATGGGTCCAACAATCTAAGGACGCATAGAACGAGTGTAACCAATCCATCACTAGAATGACATCAAAATCCACCATATGTAATTTGAAAAAATCCACCAAAGTCTCCTTACCACCAACATATACCACACACCCCTTATAGACTCTTTTAGCAACTACAGAGTCATCTACCGGGGTAGAAATAGAAAAAGAATCCTAAATAACCTTAGGAGAAAAACCAAAATATGCAGCCACAAATGGGGTCACATAATAAAGAGTGGACCCCAGATCAAGCAAATAATTCACGTCATGAGAAAAGAGTTGTAATGTACCAGTCACGACATCAGGCGAAGCCTTAGCTCCTATTGGGATGCAAGAGCATAATAAACAATTCCATCCTTTGCCAGTACTAGAGGCAGAAATAGATACAGAAGCAACACCCTTTGGTGTAGGAGCAGATAAAGAGGCAACTAAAACCTTGTTTGTCCCCGATGCAACCTTACCAACCATATAATTTCTAAGCATATGGACTAGCTAACCATATCTGAAGCACCTATCCCTGTATCATAAAACCCCCAATGTAACCAACCATAGAACCTGGAAGGTGGACATGATAAAGCCGACTATGTCCCACTAGCCTGAGATTGGGCACCCTGTGCCTTGAAGTTGTCTCCACCCCGATGACACCTATTACCCAATTGTTTCGGGTAAAGAGCACTAGCTGTGGAGAAAGAACCATAACTCTACCACTTTTTGTTTGGATACTTTCTACCATCCCGACCACTTTGTTGTTGCCCACCCTGCTCAAAGAACCTAAAATTCTTACCATTTCTTTTACCACCTAAGCATGCTTTCTGTTTTCCTTCTCCACCTATTGCATATAAATAACTAACTTAGAGATATCCATGTCCTTGATTAGAAATGTCGTCTTGTTTTCAAGGATCAACTCACGAGATAGTTCAAAAGTGAACTTTCTCATCCAAGCCCTTATATCAGCCACCATTTCTAGAGCATACCCAGTCAGCTAGTAAAATTCAAGGTATACTCCTTGACTGATATCTTCCTCTATTTCAAATTAACAAATTCCTCCGCTTTTGCTTCCCTCAACTCCTTAGAAAAAAGCAGTCCAGAAATGTATTGGAGAAAGACTTCCAGAAAGATAACTCCTCAACATAACGCCTTACCCTATTCCATTCCTCGTACAATTGGTTCGCTACATCCTTTAGCTGATAAGCTGAAAAATCCACCCTTTCCACATTTGTGGAATGCATAATCCTGAATATCTTTTCCATCTTATCTAAAAAACCCTGAGGATCCTCCTCTACCTTAATACCTGTAAAGGTTGGAGGATTCAACTTCATAAATTGGCCAACCCTTGTGGCCTTAGAAAATACAATACGAGATGCACCACACTCAGCCTTAGAAGCTACCAATTGAGCAATCATATGGATCGACTGGAGAAACTCCACATTCATCACATCTACCTGAAGAGCCTAAGGAGGACTAAAAGGAACTGTTGGAACTCTAGAATAATCAGGGATGGGACCCCTAGACCAAGTATGATCCCATGATCAGAGCGTGTTGGGACAGAGGAGTTTCCATGCGCATCATATCGTCAAGGCATAATATGAAAGGCGAAAAAAATTAGAGAAGATTCTAGGACTTAGACTCTAAGCTTGAAAATATAACACAAAGAAAGAGAAATATTTCATAAATGCCTTGTAGCCTCTCCCTTATGAGTGTGGCGTTCTACAAACCCTTAAAAGAGACTCTACTCGACACTATTTTATGGACTCCCAATTGACCATAATTCAAAAAATCAAAGACTAACTTGATACGACCCAAATTGTGGCCTTGTCATAATGGACATCCTAAGTCCAGCCAGGACCAGGGACCACCCTTGATACCCAACCCAACCATCCAAATGCACACCCTGAGTCAGATGAATTCTAAACATATGATACGATAACGTTGTTAAAATTCTAGACTCTGGGATAGGTCCATCGCGACCAACCTAATCAAGTTCAACCATTCAATACCCAACCAATAAACATACCAAAACAAAAACAATAACCAAGTACGAGTCCATAACATAAAAGGATGGAACAATCATAAATAAAATCCAATGGTGTCAACCCCAATTCCATTGGTAATAAAAAGAATGACACCTATACCGACACCACCCATAAAATCATGCCAACCTTTGAAACTAAATAAACAACTATATTTATATAAAACCATACTTACATATATATAACCATGCTAGAGAAGGGAACTTGGATTAACATATCTTTAAAACCATTAACCTGGGTATGTGTAGCTTAACCATCCTAGAACTACCTAAGGCTATATGGGTCCAGTGTAACCCCCTAAAAGGGCCCCGACACGTGTAGCCGCATGAATCAAAGATACAATAGGAGTAGAGGATTCCTGAGTACCCTTTGTTCTCCATAATACATATTTACAAGTGTACTTAAGGGATTCCCATGTACCCTATAAGTATCATATATGACTTCTATGACCAATCCTCATGTTGGCAAACATGAGTTTCTAATGTTCGTCCATTGGAATTACACCTTCCGATTAGCTATCACACCCCACTATTATTGCCTTATTAAAACTATTACCACAAAACCTGTAATGCCCCAAATTTGGTATCCATAACGCCATACAGTGCTCATGACCCCAAAGGACTACAAACTAACCCATGACTGGTATCTGTAATTGAGCACTGCATAACATATTCTAAAAGTATATGGAAAAAAGGCTGAAAGGCCATAAGGTTCAAAAATATAATAAAATATAACATCTGAATACTATGGTATCATAATACCAAAACTAAAATAATTGTCTGAACATGCTAGTCTGAAAGCCTCTAAAATTGACTGAATAAGGAGTTGATGGGACATGTCCCCAACTAACTCCAACTACTAAAATAAACTAAGTAGTAAAAGAATAAAATAATCAAATAATAACATCCTCGAATGATGAGGACTCACTGCTAGTCTGACTACTGAAACTGGACTGCTACTGATGCTCTGGAGCTTGTGCTTCTAAACCTATGGTGTAAAATACCATAGCACAAATGGATTAGTACGATTGAATATATTGGTAGGTAAGTGAGGTAAGTTGAATGCAAGGGTTCATATACATGAACAATACTAACTGACTGAGTAACATGAATATGGGAATACATGAATGAATACATAACTGTAAATCAGATTGTGACAATACTGATTACTGAGTCTGAATACTAATAACATGGATTTATGATAACGGATATAACTGATACTGAGTGGCTGTGTTTGACAGTCTAGGTTCTGATAGAACTAGCTGAGTTCCATACTGAGCTGAGTGACTGTATCTAACAATCCTGAATTCTGTAGAACTATCTGAGTTCTATTACTTAGACCTAAGGTTGAGACTGTGGGAAGTAGTCATTTAATCGATATGCCCCTAATGAGATAATATAATTGAGTTGGGGTCCAATCTGTAACCCCAATTGAAAGGGTGTCAATACCGCACCACTGGTAAGGACAATCTGTGAGTAATCCCTCATCTAATAGGTACTCTAAGAAAAATAGTGGGACCCTCATCTAATAGGTTAAGTCACCTCATTAACCCTCATCTAACATATTAGATGTCTTAACCTATGCTGGTTACGTATTTCTAGAGCACAAGGATTGCTTCTAAAAATCACAACCTCTACTCATAGATAAGTTCCCATCCTTGGGATCACTCGGTGCTGAATCCTACTCCTATCTGATTAGACACTGAATTAAGTATACTGAACTGACTGGACTGAGATTACTGAGATTACTGAGTTTTCCTGAGTCATGAGACTGACTGAATTTTACTGAATATGGCTTGACTGAGAGTATCTTAAAAACTAACACTAGCTCTAGACACACAACTAAATTGTTAGCTACAAGTACCCCCAGGACTCGATAGTATGAAACTGACAAGACATGACACTTCCTGGACTTATGACCATAATCAACAATCCATAATACAATCATTGGGAAATTTTATGAGGAACTTGATTATCATGGTTTGATTCATGAATAGGAATGCATATAAACATGTCATAATTTCATAAGGCTAATCCTATAAACAATCCATCAAATAATTTAAATGCATAACAATAACATGAAAGTCATTTTGAACCTAAGGGTAAAGCATGGGTTCATCAATTTGGTCATAATTGAGTCATAAAGCATGATTCTTATTCTCTTGGGCATTTTATCAAACAAATTGCATGCACAACCTTAGGCTTAGACATATACACTAGTTCATACATCATGGTTACTTTAATCAACTCAATTTAAAAGTTTCCAAACCCACATACTAGCATAATTTCATGAAAAGTACATAAAGACTCCAACTTGGGATTCATACAACCACATCAACATAATTAAAATCAACTCATCATATGGGAATCTCAATTCATGAGTTTAAAATGGGATTCTTGAGCTTCATGGGTGAAAGAAACCCATGAATCAACACTTTAAATACCTGGGTGGATGATTTCTTGAAGATTGGTGGAGGAAAGCTTAAATTCTTGCCTTGGGATTAGACACCTAGGGTTTTTTTGTTCTTGGGGATTGATCTTTGAGAGAAACCCTAATTTGGCATTGTGGATGAATAATGAAGTTATGAGCTCTGCTCTGGTATAATTAGGGGTTAAAATAGGTGGAAAAAGACCCAAATACCCTTAAAAAAAGCTTAAAATCACTGACCAGAAGTGGTGATAGTTTGGGCAACGGTCCATCGCTGGCTCAACGGTCCGTCGGTCCATCCTATCATACTTGGCTAGAACCTGAACTTCCTGCCTCTTCTATAATAGTTTAGGCGAGGTCTGTTGCTACCTTAACGGTCTGTCGGTCCTAACCATCGGACTTGGCCGGAAGATGGGTTCACTGCCTTAGTTGCGATGGCTTGGGCGATGGTCCATCGTTAGCTCGATAATCCATCACTAGCTCGATGGTCCACCGACCTGACCATCGCTTCTGGGCAGTTCTGACAGTTCTCTGTAAAATGTCCATAACTTTTTACTTCGATACTGGATTTGGAAAAAATTGGTATTGTTGAAAGGCTAATTCAATTTCCCAACTTTTCTGTAGACTAGATTTGACTTAAAGATAGTTTGAGGTATTACAAACCAAACCACCATTTCTTTTATTTTTATCTAAGGCTATAAGTAGTGGTATCATTATACTGACTATAGCCTGAAAGGATGTCCTTAGCTATCATTTTTAGGAAGAAGGGATTCCCATGCACCCATATATTACATTATTAAGTTGACTTAGGGGAATCTCATATACCCCACAAGTGATCATTATTATATTTTGTTAGGAGATTCCCTTGTACCCCACAAGGCTTTAAATTAGACCAATCATAACCACCAAGACATTACTATTTAACCTGTCCAAACCATTTAATCCATTTAGGGTTCCATTACCAAGTTATACCATGCAATAGTTCCATTAAAAGTCCAACAATGTAGTAAAAGCATTCTCATAGGCATTTTATCAAACACATTGGGGGCATAGTGTTTCCAAAACCAAAACCCAAGTACCAATTAACCATAGCCATGCAACCAAATGTCCAAACCACCGGTAAAATAAGCAAATCCATAATTAAAACATGGGAAAACCATAACCAAGCATTAATAACTAAAACCCCAAAGATATATTTCAAAACCCAAAACCATACAACAATTATGCCATAGAAACAATTTATAAAACATGCCTTTAGTTGGAAATAACACTGAGAGAGGAGTAACATGCCTTAGATTGAGAAGAAGATGAGAGGAAATCACCCTTCTAAGCCCTAAATTGATCCTATTGATGTAACCCTAGCCTTCCTTGACCCAAGAGCTTTGAGAGAATATGAGAGTGTTTTAAGACAATTTTAGTGATTGTAAATTGGTTAAATGATGTCCTAAGAGTGTTATAAGTCTTGGGGCTTTAAGAGGGTAAGAGAGGAAATGTCCAAATTACCCTAAACTTAAACTGCTTAAAATTCTCATAGAATGGTATGCCCCCCAACCGTACCCTAGGGTATGAGTAGTACCCTTAATTTGTACCCTAGGCATCCCTGGACCCCAACACTATCCAACATATGACCTCCCAAGCCAAATCATACCCTACTATATGACTAGTACCATGAAATTACACCATAGAAAAAATAGAATCACCTATGCTTAAGTTAGGGAAACATACGATTGACATCTTACCATTAGTAACCTAATGTACAACTAGTATAATCCAACCGTACCTTGGACAGAAACCAACCAACTTGTACTGGTTAACATACGTCCATGATCCGACGAACCATATCACATCATACGACTAGTACCCCAAGTCATATGATGTCCAGAAGCCAAAAATAGAGAAATTTTCTAAGGGTAAAAAACCAGGGTGTTGCACTCTTAGTAGTCTTAAGTCTTTATATAATCACCTTCACCTTTTTTATGGTTTGGTCAACCAAATTACGACCAAACATTTTGACTTACCAACCTTAAAACACCCAATAGGAGACCTATACCTCCTACGATATAAAGTCTCGAAAGGAGCCATCTGAATACTCGAATGGTAACTATTGTTATACATAAATTCAATTAGAAGAAAAATATTAACCCAAATACTTCCAAAATCAAATACAAGTGATCATCCCAACTACCTCTAAAATCAATCACACAAGCCCTTAGAATATCCTCCAAAGTTCGAATAGTTTGTTCGACTTATTGATTGATGTCCAAATGACACCTACTATTTAATGGTGATATGGTCGCTGTCAAAATATAGTAACCTAATAGAGGTTAGGGTTGAATCCCAAGGGAACACGTGGCTTTGTAAATTTCTAGCAGTTCTAGTCTGAAGGCAAAACAAAAAAGTAAATGGGGGGTTTTATCGAGTAAATAAATAATTGACTTCAGTTGTAATCAGTGTAAGTGAACACATGGATTGTGTTTCCCCTAGATTCTTAACTCCTTAGGCTTATCGTGCTTTGTTGAACCAACCTGATACTTTGCATGCATAATCGATAAGTTATGCTTCTTTTGCAGTCTTTTGGATGACCAAAAGGATATCACTCTTTACCTTTTGAGTCTCAGGTGTCTCCTTACTAACTCTTACCTTAATTCCAGTTAAGTATTACATTTTAAGTCTCTATTTATTAGATGAAACCTAACCAACTTACTAAGATAGAATCTAGAAGCATAGATCGATAGTTAAACTTAAAAGTACTGTTGTCGTTATCTTTTCCTAGTCACTGCTCCTATTTTGGAGTAAGCAACAATAACTAGGAGGGATCCTAATGTGTGAACCCATTAAGAGATCTATAATAATGAAGACAAAGCAATACATTCATGGGTATTGTTTTAGAATAATGAAAGCAGTTCCCCTATTTCGTTAATCTGCCAGGTTTTCTATAACCCTAGCAATGGGTATTATCTGCTCATGCTAGTGAAGAAATCAATAACATTCATAATAGAAAGAGTAGATGAATTTACAATGATAAGAAGTAATAAAATCCATAATCGTAACTAAATTAATGAACCAAAGTCTATACTAGAAAATCCCAAGATCAAAGACGGATCTTGGAATTAAAATATGTTTGTGAATATCAAAAGTATGTAACTTTGACTAAAAAGTACATAAAAGGGTATTTATAGTACAAAGGAAACCCTAAAATTGAAGCCCATATAAAGTAGGACAAAACCAGGTTGGTGGCCATATATAATCTGTACTTACGGTCTGTTATAGGGCGCAGGTAGTACCTACGATCCTAACACTGGGCGCAGGTACAAACCACAGGTACCAAGAACAAAAATCCTGCAAATTCAGCTCTTGAGATTTTGAAATTTTGGTACTTGCTTTGCCTGCATATGGCTGTAGGTCCTACTTGTGGCCATATCTTGACTTAGTAAGTGCTAGCAGTCATCTTTTCAGCTATTTTTCAATTCCCAAACATGATTTGATCACGAACAAGACAAAAAATATTCCGAATATCCATAATTGCTCTAAAGTAGCCAAAAATACCCCTTTTCACCTATTTCATGAACTTATCATCCAAAACATGGTTTCTTACAAAACTACCCAAAAGGCATCATATCTAATAAAATAACTGTAGAAACTTGCATCCTTTACTCGTTTTAAGCATCGAAAGTGCTATATTTATATGGAACATCAATATCCTTAACTTTGAACATTTGCATATCCTTAGGCAACAAAACACAGTAGAAATAAAAATGATGTTTAACTAGGAGAAACTAAGCTATTCACGATAGTCAGCCAATACTTAAACTCAAAACACAACTTCCCCATCCATTCTTATTTTTTAAAACCAATTGTATATGAATTGAAGTGCAACAATGTGATACAATAGGATCAACGTATGGCAATTATAATAGCAACAGACAACCACTCATATATATAAGATACATTAGACAAAACAAGAAAATAGCTAGATATATGACTCAAGTGCCCTCACAATAGGATGTCCCACTTACTTAGATGAAATCATGTATGTCAATGCAGGGATGGTCAAGAGATACTTACACTCAGAAGAGAAGTTCTAATCAATGCATGACAAATACTACAAGCTTGCCCTTATTTTCTTTACTTTAGCATTCAGATATTCAAGTGAGGATCACTACAGGACTTTCTCAACTTGTAATGTAGGCTTGGGGGGCTAGTATGGTACAGATGGATATATCAACTGACTAAGTCTCCTTGGTACTACACTAACCTTGGGGTCTCATTTACTATCCAATTTATTTTTTATTCCATCCTTTTTTTTCCGTTTTTATTCTTCTATGCACATTCAGGTTAGGTTTGGTCTTTTATTCTTTCCTTTTTACCTTTTCACTATTTTTTTTCTTTCACTTTTTTTTCTTTTCTACCACACCCAATCCTACTAACTTTTTCCCTTATATTTTACCTTTCTTCATACCCATTTTACACTATACACCCCTATGATAGCCACCCTCAACTTAGGCATTTTTCCTAAGTTGAGGTATAGAATGTCCAAGTAGGAACAGGGCCAAAATAGGTTCATTGTACTACGAATGGTAAGGTGGATGGTGAAATAAGAAAAAATTGGATACAAGGCTCAAAATAAGGATCAAGGGAATCCTTTACACATGGAAGGTCATTTAGGCTGAGAATGGACTAATATAAAAAAGGCCCATGATCCTGTCCTGACCGACTATCCTTCAACCTAGGGAAGACTAACCAGGTAAGTTCTAAATTTGATATACAAAGCAAACTAGGTAGTATCTCACACACATAGCACAAAGTTATATTACCAACTACTACCTATCCGGTTCATGCAACTGCTAAAGTGATTATCATGTATCTAAAACTAATGCTATAACAAGATACACAAAGTTCACACATATATACATTCACACAGTTTTAAAACACAAAATTTTAGAGGGGTATCACAAATTAGTCAAACGACTACTACCCTAAATACTTAAAATTTCCTAATTACACAAAAATAACACAATACAAATAAAAATACAATTCGACACAAAATTATCCTAGAAATGCCAGTTTTACAACCATAATGCAGTCGACGGGAAAAAAGCACGACAACTAAAACCCATGGTAGCATGGTATGCTTACCTTAAATGAAAAATTATGCACTGTCCTCAATTCACTAAAATAAAGTGAAATAGAGATAAGGGAGAACATACCTAGGATGCACTAAGCACCTAAATTAGGAGCATCCCCAAATGAAGGCAATCAGCTGGTGGAGGCAGTTGTGGTGGTAGTGCACTACTGGATGATGAACCTGCTGCTATAGATACACGCCTCTTCCTATCAATGAATAAAAACTCCATCGTATCATGTCTGGCCTTTTTAACGGCTTGGTCATATGATAAATTAGGGTCCTGTAAGTCATCTATGTGACCTCTCTTGGCCCCAACTACTGGGACCTCTTCATTACCCTCTATGAGAATATCAAACTATCTCAGTATGCGTGGAGGTGATATCTGGACCATCTGGGGTATAATTGAGGGAGTGGCTACAACATGACTCTTTATAAGAGAGTGTATCTCTGCTCGTAACACATCAAACTCTTCCTTATCTAGGTTAGATCTAGTGCAGTTGTCTTTGTATATCGAGCTATAATCTATCTCTCAAACTCACTAAGCCGTATATAGAAGTCAGAATGTAGGTCAAATAGTGCAGTACTCGGTATGGCCTCCTACTTGGCTTATTAATGATTAAATTTAGTCCAAACCCCAAATCTCATCTGATCATAGAGGGTGGCTATCTCAGTCTCAACAACTTTCACTCTAGAATTTATGGCCGTCTAGTTGTCCACTAATCTTTATAAAAAAGCATAAGATATAGTAATCATACCTATCACAGGAGCAATAGTTGATAGGTAAATAGTCTCTATAGATGCACCCACCAGCTTTGAGGTCGAAGCTGGGGATGAAGAAGAAGTATCCTGTGTCCCCTAGCCCTGTGTACTTAAATTAGAAACCTCTCTCTTCTCCTCTATCTCTATGTTAATAGTAATACCTTTATTATCTTGATGTTCTTTATCAGGATCTATAGAAACTTTTAGGCCCTTAGACTGGGCTGGTGGTACTATTTCCTACTATCTCGATCTCCTAAAAGTGCCTGGATGTGCAAAACCTTACGTGGTCCTCATCTGTTCTATCAACATCATAGCTACCCTCTCATATATACCTAGTATCTCAGGAACATTGGCCTCATCGCACGACCTCTGAATTATTCATGGGAAGGAACATTAGTCAACTCCCTAAATTCTCTATCATGGTAGAAAAATCAACATCATATTTGGCCATTAGACAGACGACCAGTGCTGCTCTCTTCCACGTTATTGTATGATCTAAAGCTGTGGGTATTAGTTGGTATCTAGTTAGAAACCAACAAAACTTGGCCTTCAATGTCAAGAGGCCCTTCTTTATCACAACTTTCCCCTCGACCGATGGGTTTATATCACCAAGCGGTGAAATATAATTGGTTATCCACCTATCTATCTCGATCCTCTCACATCACCGCTTTTTCTCCCGCATGATAAATTAATCATGTGCGATCCTCAATCTATGGTCGCACTCAGCTATAAATGTAGGAGTGATGTAATCTGGGCTGAAGATAACTCTGTGGATAGTATCCTCGGTAAAATCAACTCTGACCCCTCTAGGCAGTGTATGATCAAGCTGTGGTTGTAGCATAAATCTGATCAGGCCAGGATAATTAAGCATAGTAAAGACCACGATCTCTAAAAGATTTATAAAATTAAAGTTCCATAGCCGGGCTGTAGGAACCGAGTGGCTTAGTTATCCACTCTAGCTAATATTAATCAAATGCAACCCACAGCTAAGGTACTTGATCTAGCCCTAATAAGTCAATCGACGCTCCTCATAAGTAGACCTCGTAGGCCTGTCTAGCTCCCAAACACAACTGTCAAGTTCAAATATGTTCTATATTCCTTCCACATACCACATCGTAGGTTCCTCCTCCGGAGGTGGCTCTGGGGTATGTGTAGGTACAGGGCTCTATTGTATTAAAGCATTGTAGGAAGGCTTCTCAGTACCCTTATCAGAATGGGGTACCTCTATCTTCTGAACATGAGTAGTAGTACCCTTCTCAGACTGGGGCATTGCAGATGACTGCTGTAGTTTAACCTTATTAGATGAATCCTGGGACCCCTATTTATACTGGGGCTCTTCAGCAACAACCTGTGGAGTAGTCTTAGACTTTGTCTCTTCCTCATTATCATCATTATATGGTGGAGAATTCTATGGGGGTGATATCCGTGCAGACTTCATCCTCGAACTGGCTGCAGCTGAATAAGTAGCCTAGTAGTATGTCTTCTCGTGACTCTGTGTGTCACCCTAGTGGCAGTGTCTCTACATCTCCACCTTGGGTACTCGTTCAGTAATCTGCTAGGATTGGGAGAATCTGCCCGTCTCCTTGATGTAATGACCTTTATTTTCTTCACCTCTTTAGGTGCCATATGTACCTGAAAAACTAGTTTTTAGTTTCCAACAAAAGCGAAAGGTAGAAAAAGTTGAAGAAAAACTCAAAATTTGAAAAGTTTGAATTTTTCCTCAATTTTCACACCCCTAAGACCTATTTGAAATCCCAACAAGTCCAATGTGCACAAACCAATCAAGAATCATGAATTTCAAATAAAACAAACATGTTCAAATAGCGGTATTACTCTATTCATTTAAGTTCACTTTTCGATTTGGGCCTAACTTTAGATTATTCTTGAAAACAAGGCCCTACATTATATTTTTAGGCTACTTTATGGCTCCAACAGACAAGCATGATAAATTTTTAATATTTTGCAATGAAATACACATATCAACTTGATAAAACAATAGATAAACCAATATATAACCATTAGAAGCGGAGAAAGTTACCTTTTATATTAAGAACCACGAGTGAATAATGAAGAACTCAAACAAAACAGAAGTTCAACATGTTTTTAGCATGTTGTAACAAGTTGGTATCTAAAATAAGTGTCAATATAGCCTATACTTAAGTGTGGGGTTAGTTTATGTTTTAATAGGAAAGGTTGAATTCAAAGAAAAAAGTGAAGTTTTGAGGATTTGAATGAGTTAAAATGAGGGTAAGAATGTTTTTATATAGGTGGATGGGGTGGGAGACTATTTTAGGTCATATTTAAATGTTGGTGGGCACAAAATTTTATTTAAAAAGTGGTCCCAAGAACTGACCTAGCCACGACTTAAACTTGCAGCCACCACCCGTGGTCTGGCCCTGGGCACAGGTACCACCTGTGGCCAGCAGGTGCTGGGTGCAGGTGCGGGGCCAAAAATTTTTGGCTCACTTTTCTACAACCCAGGCTTGAAATTTTGATATTATTACCGATACTGATGGTCCCTCAACCTAAGTTTTAGGTCCCATAAGTAAAATTAGATGCCAAAGTCCATAACTTACCAGTTTTCATCCTCAAAATTTAAACTTTTCAACTTATTACTCAACTTACTGTGTTGGACTTGTGACCATGATAGGTTGATCACAC
This sequence comes from Capsicum annuum, assembly GCF_002878395.1. Taxonomy (NCBI): domain Eukaryota; kingdom Viridiplantae; phylum Streptophyta; class Magnoliopsida; order Solanales; family Solanaceae; genus Capsicum; species Capsicum annuum. The sequence goes on from NC_061113.1 coordinate 193,748,259, forward strand.
AATCCCCTTACTTGGAAATCAATGATGTAGCAATTTTTATCGTATTAATGGTAAGGTCCAAAATCTAAAAACCTATAAAAAGTTAAAAATAACAAAAACATGAACACCAAACTAGTGGGCCACCTCCCACTCAACACTTGATTTAATATTTTCACATGACATGGTTAAGTTTGTTACTTAGACTTCACCAATAAGCCCATAGATAGCCTTCCATGCAGTGCTTTATTGAACATCGCGGCACGATGCGGGTATGTTGACTACTTAGAATTTATCAAGATACCTATAGGAATATCCTTCAAGGTCATCAATAAAATCAATCACCGGTACTACCCTCATGTTAGTTGGATGCTTCATTGACTTTTGAATAGTGATTGTAGCCTCCTCACCATTGACTATAAATTTTAGCACACCTTTTCCCATGTCAACCATAGCTCTATTTATGGCCATGAACAATCTTCCCAATGTAATGGGAATCTTGATGTCAACCTTATAGTCCAGGATGACAAAGTCATCCAGAAAGATAAAGTTATACAATCTCACAATCATATCAAAATAGATTTTCATAGGCTTTTCACTATATGATCAATCATCAATAGCTGCATCGAAGTCAGTGCTAAAGGGTTCAGGCCCAATTAATTAAACACGGCTAGGGACATCAAATTAATGATGGACCCTAAAGCACACAAGAATCTAGAAAATCAAGATGACCTAATAGTACAGGGTATAGTGAATACACTAGGGTCGCCCTTTTTCTATGCCAAAGACCTAGTCGTGACTGCACTGTAGTGGTGCATACCATTAACATCCTTAAATTATGGTCCTTTAGTCATTGTGACCATTTGTTTTATGAAATTGGAGTATCTAGGCATACGCTCCAATGACTCTAGAAGAGGTATGTTAAAGATAAATTCTTTCAACATATTAATGAATTGCTTAAACTTACCTTCCTTTTTTTTCATCCTCAATCTCTAAGTATAAGGTGGGGGAAATCTTGGGATTGGTCTGATTTTTTTCTCAGTGACCAAAACCTTACCTTTATCTTCAGTAACTTTACCACTATCACCTACTACCTTCTCAGATTCAACATCAGGTGTCTCATAATCAATAGCTTCTACCGCAAGTCGTGGGGGATCCATACTAGTTATAACACTCCTTGTGGTAATACCAAGTACGTGACTATTGTTTTTAGGATTTAGCATCGTGTTGCTTGGGAGGGTCTACCTTTGATTTAGACTTGCTGATATTTGCCCTGACTAGTGCTCCAACTGGTTGATAGCTGTGGAATGTGACTCAAACTTCTAGGTAAATCTTGAAATGTCGGCCTTAATCTTCTTAAGGTTGATCTCTTGATTTATTTGACCCTTTACTATCTTCATCAGCATCTCTTTCATTCTAGATTCTACATCTCGTCTGCCAGGTGAAATGTATCAATCTCCCTTCTTTGTGTAATCATCTTTCTTCTTTAGTCACCATCTCACTCTCTGCTATGGTATTTGTATCTACCATAGTAGTTATGACCTTGGTTCCCCTACCCTTGGGCTCAGAAACCTACCATCTGATGATCTAGATAATTTGCTTTCTCATCTAGTTCTAACTCGTATGCTTTGGAAGATGACCCCTACGCTGCTACTGCATCAACTTTCTTGGAATTTACTACTGTAAGCTTATTTGATAGTACACCAAGATCAGTCCTGAGCAATGCAATTTCTTGCGGTACTGTGTCATCAACTGCTTTCAGGTCATAGGAAGCACCAATTGTATAAGTACCAGATTCCCTCTCAGCTTCTTGAGTTTGTCACCCTCGTTTAGTAAGAGAGATCTAATCTAACATCTCCGAAGTTGTCTCCCAGCGTAGTCTCATTATAGATCCTCCATATATGGTGTCTGCCATGGCTTTGGAGATAATATCCAGGGCTTTGTAGAATATCTCTAATAAACTCGTCCCTGAAAACTGATGATTGGGCACCTACTCAACTTCTTCTTGAATCTGAACCAAGCCTCATACATAGACTCTTACCACAGATACCTGAGGTTATAAATATCATCCTTAAGCTACAATATCCTGGATGGAGGAAAGAACCTATTTAATAATCGCTTGAGCAACTTATTCCATGTAGTGATAGAGCTTCTTAGCAGTTCCCCTAACCATAAAGATTCTTCTCTTATAAGTATGAAGGGGAAAATGCTCAGTCTAAGTGCTTTTTGATTTACCCATGGATTTGTATATGAACTAAATATCTCAAGGAAATTGGCATGGTACAAATTTTCATCATCTGTAGGAAGACATGCAAACACACCCTTCAGATTTAAGAGTTGGATCATTGCACTCGTAATATCAAACTTTATGCTTGGGGAAAAACAAGAGGAATTATGAATTTAGTCTCTGTTGATTCAATTATTGAAAGTCTTCTTTGTCATCTATATATGTATGCACATATTGATATGCTGGGATTACTTGAACATGGAACCTCTAGCTTTGTTTTAATTTCCATCGACTGCTGCTCAATGAGCTTCTGCTTTTCTATACTTAGCTAGGTTTGCCTTCCTAGCTACCCGCTAAGATTCTTCTACTTACCTTTTCTTCACTTTATCTTGAGATAGTAGCTCACCGATTGATGATCAATAATATCGTGTACCCCTTCAGGAGGAGGAGGTATAACATCACGAACCCTTTTAGGGAGGTTCATCTCTCTTATGCTCAGACATCCTACCAGGTGCTTGTGGGATTCTTTTTTGATTCAGATTCAATAGGAGTAAGGTATTGACTCTACTCTGTTTTCTAGGAATACACCAACGTATGCCCAACTAAGAACAAAAATAAAAATAAAAAAACTACAACAACTTCAAATAAAAAATCAACATCATGGTCCCCGACAACGATGCTAAAATTTTGATTAATGTCCAAACAACACCTTCTATTAGATGATGGTACAGTCACTGCCAAAATATAATAATCCAACAGAGGTTGGGATCAAATACTAAGGGAACATATGGCTTTGCAGATCTCAACCAGTTGTAGTCCCTACACAAAACAAGAAAAGTAAATGAGGGGTTTTATGTAGTACTCTTGAGCAAATAACTATATTGACTTCAGTTGTAATCATTGTAGGTGAGAACTAGGATTATGTTCCCCCTGGCTTCTCAACTCTGTAGGCTTATCATTCTTTGTTGAACCAAATTGATACTTTGCATGCAAAATTGATAGTTATGTACCTTCTGCCGTCTTTTAGGTAAGCAGAAGGATTTCACCCTTTACCTTTTGAGTCTCAGGATGTCACCTTACTAACCCTTATCTTGATCCCAATTAACTATTACCTTTTGAGTCTCTTGTTATTAGATGAAACCTAACCATCTTATGAATATAGAACCTAGAAGCGTGGATCGATAGTTAAACTCTAAATTACTATTATCTTTTGGAGAAAACTAGGTCGGTGGCCATATTTGGTCTGTACCTGTGGTCTGGAATAGGGAGTAGGTCGTACCTACGATCTTGACATTGGATGCAGGTATAAACTACAGGAACTGGGAGCAAAGATCCTATAAGTTCAGCAGTCGGGATTTTGGACTTATGGTATTTGCTTTGCCTACTTGCGGTCTGTAGGTCCTACTTGCGGACATATGTTGACTTGGAGCTGTTGGGAGTCATATTTTTAGCTCTTCTTCGATTCTCGAACATCCTTAGATCACAAACAAGCGACAAAATATCCTGAATATCCACAATTTCTCCGAAGATATTCAAAACACTTTTTTTCTTTTTTCATGAACTTATAATCCAAAACATGATTTCCTACAAAATATACCCAAAAGGCATCATATCTAACAAAGTAACCTCAGAAACTTGCATATTTTTCTTGTTGTAAGCACTAAAAGTACTATATTTCAATAGTACATCACTTGTCCATTCGTTTGAGGATGGAAAGTGGTTCTAAGGTTCACCTTGGTCCACAAACTTTCTGAAAGGAACTCCAAAAATGAGAAGAGAATTGAGTAGCTCAATCTGAAATAATGGAAATCGGCACTCCATCCTGTTTGACAATCTCCTAAATAAATAACTTAGAATAATACACTCCAGAGTAGTTAGTCTTCATAGGCAAAAAATGATCCGATTTGGTCATCCTATCCAAAATAACGTAAATCAAATCTTACTGGTCGAGAGACTGTTGAAGACCCATAACAAAATCCATTTTGATCATCTCCTATTTCTACATAGGCAACTCTATCCCTTGAGACATCCCACCAGTCCTCAAGTGTTCAATCTTCACCCATACACTTTGCCAGTAAATTGGCCACATCCTTCTTTATATTGCCCCACTAATAGATTTCTTTCAAGTCATGGCACATCTTTGTTGAACTCGGATGAACTGTATACCTAGACTCATTAGTCTCAGCCAAAATCCTATCTCGTAGCCCCTCAACATCAGGAAAACATAATTTACCTTGACACCTCAAGATAATATCTCTCCTAACACTATAAAATATGCATCATTTAGACACATGCAACATCATGGCTAAATGACAATTAAACCGTGGCTAAACACTTTTGCCACGATTCACTAGCGATGGTGGCTAGCATGTACAACAGAGGCATTGCGAGAAAATTTACCACGATTTTTGCATTTGTAAAGATGAATTAGCTCTGGTCGTTTCTGGGTAAATTTGACAATGTAAAAATAAAAAATATTTAAAATTCCTAATTACCTATACTATAACCGTGAAAATTTTTTTCATACAAATTAGCCACGGTTTCAACCATGGCTAAATATTGAGTTTTATTTGTTAAAAAAATTACAATTATTCCCTGCATTTTCCTAATATACATATATAGCTTGGAACTCTCGTTCTACCAAAGAGCACCATCAGCTATTTATGAAATCTCATACATATAAACTATCTTCTTATATCTGATCCTTTATCATTCAATCGAGCAAAAGCATCACTAACAAAATTGAATTGTAAATTAGAAATCAACAGTATTTCCTAGAGTATGTGTAATACCCAGCATGTTTCTAAGCTAGAAAGTGAATAAGTATTCCTACGTATGAAATCTCCTATCCTATGACTCATACTTAAGTATGTGACTTATAATGAATATCCTAGTGATAAGATAGATTATGATGCATTAAGCATGTTCATATGAGTCACTTAAGGTAATAAAAGCTAAGAGTTTTTGAATCCATCAAGTTTTAGTATTCGTTTTTGCAAGGGTCATTTTGAACAAGTATAAATCGATGTTAATATGGTATTTTGGATGATTTAAACCTACAAAATTGTAGAGAATCGAATTAACTTTCCAATGATACTAATTTCGCCTTAATCCAATACCCGAGCAAAACGTTATGCCTATTTTCGTGAGAGACAGTAAGGATAGACGATTGATTAGGCGCCGCCTAACCTAGCTTAGGCAATCACTTGGGCGCCGCCTAAGTCAATTCCAGGTGCCAAAAACACTCTGGTTTGAGTTATTTTAAGGGTAATTAAGTCTTTTAACACTCCTTACACGTCCGTAAACTTAACCCTACGAAATATATAGCTTCTAAACATATTACAACCCTATTATCATCTCAAAGCTCATCATCCAAGAGCACTAAAAGAGAAAAACAACTAGGGTTGTGTAACTAAGCTTGAAGATTTGATTTCAAGGAAATTCCTCCATCAATCATCAAGAATCTTCCTTCTAAGGTATGCATGAGTTGATTTATAGATCCCTTTCATCCATAAAGTTCAAAAACCCTCTTTTTCATTATAAAGTATGATTTCTATATTGTTGGGTGTTGATGATCATGTTGTTGATATTGGGTGATTCCCAAGATGGAATGTTTATATGTTTTTATGAATTCATGATATCATATGAGTTGGAAACATGTAAATTTGGTTGTTCATGATGTATAATTTGATAATTTCACCTATGCTTAAGATGTGCATGTAAGGTGTTTGATAACATGCCTAAGAAACTAGAAATCATGCAATATAGCTAAATTATGACTAAGTGAAGGATTCATGATATGACCTTATGTTCCAACGACTTGTATGTTGATAATGTGCCTTGTAAATGTTGTTGGAATACTCATGAACTATTCTTATGAGATTATGCTATGTTTATTTGCAAATCCTACTTATGAACAAGATGTATGATAACCATGCAATCCACATGAACTTCCATGCTATTGGTATGTGTTTCCAATATGATTATGCAATGAACATGATATTAAGATTGTGCAAGTACTTCTATGTGATATGAAATCCTTTCCATGCAATACATTGTTGATAACCATGCTTAGTATGAGATCCCTACTTATGATATTATAAATTATGGACTCTACTCTTATGATTAAGTCAGTCATGTGTGTTAGTTTCCTTCCATCGAGTCCTGGGGGTACTTGTACCCGAAAACTATAGTTGTATGGCTAGATCCGTGTCATGTTTCACGATATTCAAACTCAAGCTATGATTTCATAGACTTTAGTCAGTTATGTGACTCAGGTAAACCTCATGATCTTAGTCACTTGCCAGATATTAGTAACATTCCGCCAGTCAATAAAATTTAGTAAGATTAAGTCATGCACAGTCAGTTATACATGTCCAGTCCCTCTAGATAGGAGTAGAGGTTAGCACCGAGTGAACCCAAGGATGGGAACTCACCCGCCAGTTCAGGTTGTGATTCTTAGTAGTCATCCTTGTGTTCCAGAACTACGTAGCCAGCGTAGGTTGAGACATCTTAACCCGTCAGATTAGGGTTGATGAGGTGGCTTAACCCATTAGTTTAGGGTTCCCACCGTTCTTATTGAGTACCTACCTGATATAGGTTATGCACAGGCTGTCCTTACTCGTGGCACGGTATTGACATCCCTCCAGTCGGGGCAGAGATTGGACCCCATCTTAGCCATAATGGCATACATGGGGCATGTTGGTTAAACACTACTTCCCACAGTTTTAGTATTAGTCTCAGTAAAAAATTCAGGGCATTTTTCAGATTTCTGTATATATAGGACTATCAAATACAGTCGTCCATGTTATCACTTTTAGTATAAGTCATGACAGTTATAAGTAAACCACGTATTAGCTTACAGGTCATGCTATCACGTATTCATGGTCCTAGTTTATATATATGTGTGTTTGCACTCCCACATTCATATTAGTCAGTTAGTGTTGTTCATATACGAAACCCTTTATGTTCAGCCTACCTTTCTTGTATACTCTATACTCCAGTTGTACTGACGCATTTTAGCTATGGTGCGTTTTTTTAATATTACATCATAGGTTCTGAGACATGAGCTCCAGCCAAGCAGTAGTGGTAGCATTCCAGTCACAGAGACACAGTGAGTCCTCATTGATTCGAAGATAGTATGATTTGATATATTTATTTATTTCTTCAGTTCAGTTTTATGGGGTTAATTGGAGACATGTTCCTTCAACTCCTTATTCAGATAGTTTAGAGGCTTTCAGATTTATGTTCAGATTGAGTTATTTTGGGTATTTTCACCCACATGATTGTATTCAGTTGAACCTTATGGCCTTATAGACCTATGCATTCCGCATTATTATATCATGATTTGCAGTATACAGGTATAGATATCAGTCATGGGTTAGCTTGTGGTCCTTTGGGGTCATGAGCACCATGTAGCATTTCGGTTCAGCGAATCAGGGTGTTACAATCTTGGTATCAGAGCCTAAGGTTCAATAGAGTCCTAGGAAGTCTGAAAGCCGTATCTAGTAGAGTCTTGTACATGGGTGTGTTGTGCGCCACATATATGTGCGGGAGGCTATAAGATATTTTAGGAACAGTCCCCTTTCTTCATTATTCATGTCATGCTAGTAAGCATAATCATATGTTAAACTCTCAGTTTAATCCATTCTTCTCTTATACCAGACCATGGCCCCAAAGAGAAGAAACCAGCCAGCTCCTCAGCCTGAAGATCTTTTGGGAGAACATGTTTCCCATGCAGAGTTTAGAGCTGTATTTACCATATTTGCTCAGTCCATGGCTGCACAGAATGAACTTCCACTAGTCATTCCGGCCAATCCAGAGGCCACTTCCAAAGTAGCTAGGGTTCGGTACTTCACCCGGATGAACTCTCTATCTTTCCATGGGTCTAAGTCTAATGAGGACCCTCAGGATTTTATTCACAGTTTCACTCCAAGTCAGCCATTCCAGCTCCTTCCTCTGCCAGCGCTCCAGTGCCTAAGTTCAGAGACGGCAATAAAGACAAAGCGCCAGGCTCTAAATCTTAGGGCAGTGTTAGCAGTGCCCGAACAAATCCCCTTTGTCAGACTTGTGGTAAGAACCACAAGGGCATTTGCAGAGCCGATAGTAATGTCTTTTTTAGTTATGGCAAGCCAGGCCACAGGATTAAGGAGTGTCTACAGTCAAGTCTTCAGGGTCAGCAAAATTATTCTACAGCTCAGTCCAGTCGCCCGGTCCAGGAGAGTGCCATTTCTAGTGCTACCAGTGGGCAACGCCCAAATAGACTCTATGCTCTTCAGTCCCGACAGGATCAAGAAAATTCTCCTGATGTCATTACTAGTACATTACAGATTTTCCATGTTCATAGTTATGCTTTGCTAGACCCAGGTGAATCTTTGTATTTTGTTACTCCGTACATAGCAGGCGATTTTACAATCAGTCCCGAATTCCTAGCAGGGCCCTTCTTAGTCTCTACCATAGTGGGTAAAACCATCATAGCCCGGTGGATATATAAGAACTGCCCGGTTATGATATCTCAAAAATCCACATTAGCAGATTTAGTGGAGTTAGCGATGACTGATTTTGATGTCATTCTCAGCATGGATTGGCTTTATTCCTGTTATGCCACAGTCGACTATAGAAACAGGATATTTTAGTTTTAGTTCCTGAATAAGCCCGTCCTAGAGTGGAAGGGTAGCATTTCAGCGTTCAGGGGTCAACTTGTTTCCTACCTTCGGGCAAGGAAAATGATTTCTAAGGGGTGTGTGTATCATCTCGTGCATGTTAAAAATTCCAATTCCAAATATCCCAGCCTCAAAACAGTCCTTGTTTTAATGAATACTCAGATGTCTTTCCCGAAGATCTTCCAGGCATTCCTCCTGAAAGAGAAATAGACTTTGGCATAGACCTTCTTCCAGATACTCAACCTATTTCTATTCCGCCATACAGAATGGCACCAGCAGAACTCAAGGAATTGAAAGATCAGTTGAAGGATCTCTTAGATAAGGGATTCATCAGACCCAACATTTCCCTATGTGGTGTGCTATTATTATTCGTACGCTAGAAAGACAGTTCTCTCAGGATGTGTATTGATTATCGTAACTCAACAAGGTCATGGTCAAGAACAGATATCCTCTCCCCAGGATTGATGATCTATTCTACCAACTTCAGGGTGCCAGTTACTTCTCCAAGATAGACCTAAGATCAGGCTATCATCAGCTTAGAGTTAGAGAATGTGACATTCCGAAGACAGCTTTCCATACTCGGAATGGTCACTTTGAATTTTTAGTTATGTTATTTGGTCTTACCAACGCCCCTGCAGCTTTTATGGATTTGATGAACCGTTTATTCAAGCAGTACTTGGATATGTTTGTCATAGTCTTCATAGATGATATTCTGGTCTATTCTCGCACAGAGCGTGATCATGCAGAGCATCTCAGGATTGTTCTTCAGACTCTCAGGGATCACCAATTATTCGATAAGTTCAGCAAGTGTGAATTTTGGCTAAGATCAGTAGTATTCCTTGGTCATATTGTTTTCGGTGATGGGATTAGAGTAGATTCTCAGAAAGCTGAGTCAGTAAGAAACTGGCCCAGACCCGTATCTCTATCAGATATTAGGAGTTTCTTGGGTTTGGCTAGCTATTACAGATGGTTTGTTGAGGGATTTTATTCTATTGCATCTCCCATGTCTAGATTGACTCAGAAGAAGATTAAGTTTCAGTGGTCAGATTCATGCGAGAAGAGCTTTCAAGAGTTGAAGAGTCGACTCACCTTCGATCCAGTTCTAGCTATTCCAGATAGTTCAGACGGTTTTGTAGTCTATTATGATGCATCCAGAGTGGGTTTAGGTTGTGTCCTCATGCAGCATGGTAAGGTCATAGCCTACGCCTCCAGACAATTAAAGCCACATAAGAAGAATTATCATACTTATGATCTTGAGTTAGCAGCGGTAGTTTTTGCCTTGAAGATTTGGAGGCATTATCTCTATGGAGTTCATGTAGATGTCTTCACAGACCATAAAATCCTTTAGTATGTCTTTTCCCAGAAAGATCTCAATCTTCGCCAGAGAAGGTGGTTAGAGCTCTTGAAGGATTACGACATGAGTGTTCTTTATCATCCGAGCAAGGCCAATGTTATGGCCGACGCTCTCAGTCGACTCTCTATGGGTAGTAATTCTCACATCGAGGATAGTAAGAAAAGGATGGCTCAAGAGATCCATCAGCTTGCCAGACTAGGCGTTCGCTTAGTCAATTCTTTAGAGGGTGGTGTATGCGTTCATAGTAGTTCAGAGTCATCTCTAGTTTCTGAGGTGAAAGAGAAACAAGACAGGGATCCTAGCCTTGTCAAGCTCAAAGAGTCAGTTCAAAATCAGAATGTTGAGGTTTTCTCCCAAGGGGAAGATGTTGTTCTTTGTTGTCAGGGTTATCTATGTGTTACAGGTGTAAATGAATTGAGGCAGCGAATGCTTACAAAAGCGCATGGTGCGCGATACTTTATTCATCCAGGAGCCACTAAGATGTACCACGATATGTGGGAGATCTATTGGTGGAGTGGGATGAAGAGCGATGTTGCAGAGTTTGTGGCTAAGTGCTATACATGTCAGTAGGTTAAGATAGAGCATCAGAAACCTAGTGGTTCCATGCAGGAGCTTACCATTCCTACTTGGAAGTAAGAAGAAGTTAACATGGACTTCGTGATGTCTTTGACTAGAACTCATCATTAGCATGATTCAGTCTGGGTCATTATAGATAGAATGACTAAGTCAGCTCATTTTCTTCCTGTTCGTACCTTTTATTCTATCGAGGATTATGCCAAACTCTATATCAGGGAGTTAGTCAGGTTACACGGTGTTCCACTATCTATCATCTAAGACAGAGGTACCCAGTTCACTTCTCACTTTTGGAAAGCATTCCAAAAGGGTCTCGGTACCCAAGTCCATCTCAGCACAACATTTCATCCTCAAACAAATGGTCAAGCAGAGAGGACCATTCAGACTCTTGAAGATATACTAAGGGCATATGAAATTGACTTTAAGGGAAGTTGGGACGACCACTTGCCTTTTATTGAGTTTGCATACAACTATAGCTATCATTCTAGTATTTAGATTGCTCCATTCAAAACTCTTTATGGTAGGAGATGTAGATCTCCGATTGGTTGGTTCGAAGTTAGTGAGGCCTCAATCATAGGTCCTGACTTAGTAGTTGACGCCTTAGAGAAAGTTTAGTTGATTAGAGAGAGACTTCGGGCTACTCAGAGCCGACAAAAGTCCTATGCAGATATTCGTAGAAAGGATCTCGAGTTCGTGGTTAATGACTATGTCTATCTTAAGATCTCTCCCATGAAAGGAGTGAAAAGTTTCAGCAAGAAAGGGAAACTCAGTCCCTGGTATATCGGTCTTTTCAGAATTCTTTGTCGCTTCGGTAAGGTAGCTTATGAGCTTGAGTTGCCTTCAGATCTAGCCTCAGTCCATCCAGTCTTCCATGTCTCTTTGCTAAAGAAGTGCATAAGTGACCCAACAGTTGTTGTCCCTATTCAGGGCATCGACATTCAGAACAGCCTCTCCTATGAAGAGATTCCAGTCAAAATCTTAGATTATCAGACTCGTAGATTGAGGAACAAAGAGGTCCCTCTAGTTAAGGTTCTTTGGCAAAATCAGTCTCATGAGGGAGCTACTTAGGAAGCAGAAGCAGATATGAGTACCAAGTATCCTTACCTTTTCTCCGCCAATTTAGATCAAGCTCAAGGTAATAGTTCTCCTTAATCTTATTCAGTTCACGTTCATGTTTCCAGTATAAACTTAGTACTTATTAACCGTTTCATACTCAATCATGCATTCATGTGTCAGTTTTCCGTGCATCAGATATGCATGAGTTCAGTATATTTAGCATGTCAGTCATGAGATCAAGTTTCAGTTCTTCATGTTCAGTTCAGGTTCTATTGTCTTGTATCCCTTCTCAGTAAATTCTAATTCAAGGACGAATATTCTCATAGGGGAGATATTATAATACCCCATATGTTACTAAGCTAGGAAGTGAATAAGTATTCCTATGTATAAAATCTCCTATATTGTGACTCATACTTGATTACATGACTTACAATGAATATTTTAGTGATAGGATAGCTTATGATGCATTAAGCATGTTCATATGAGTCACTTAAGGTAATACAAGCTAAGTGTTTTTGAATCCATCAAGTTTTAGTGTTTGATTTTGCAAGGGTCATTTTTGAATGAGTATAACTAGATATTAATGTGGTATTTTGGATAATTTAGACCCACTAAATTGTAGAGAATCGAATTAGCTTTCCAATAATACCAATTTCGCCTTAATCCAATACCTGAGCAAAAAGTTATGCCCATTTTTGTGAGAGACAATAAGGATAGGCGATTGGTTAGGCGCCGCCCAACCAAACATAGGCGATTGGTTAGGTGCCGCCTAACCTAGCTTAGGCAATCACTTGAGTGCCGCCTAAGTCAATTCCAGGTGCCAAAAACACTTTGTTTTGAGTTATTTTAAGGGTAATTAAATCTTTTAACACTCCTTACACGTCCCTAAACTTAACCCTATGAAATATATAGCTTCTAAACATATTACAACCCTATCATCATCTCAAAGCTCATCATCCAAGATCACTAAAAGAGAAAAACAACTAGGGTTGCATAACTAAGCTTGTAGATCCGATTTTAAGGAAATTCCTCCATCAATCATCAAGAATCTTCCTTCTAAGGTATGCGTGAGTTGATTTATGGATTCCTTTCATCCATAAAGTTCAAAAATCCTCTTTTTATTATAAAGTATGATTTCTATATTGTTGGGTGTTGATGATCATGTTGTTGATATTGGGTGATTCCCAATATGGAATCTTTAAATGTTTTTATGAATTCATGATATCATATGAGTTGGAAACATGTAAATTTGTTTGTTCATGATGTATAATTTGATGATTTCACCGATGCTTAAGATATGCATGTAAGGTGTTTGGTAAAATGCCTATGAAACTAGAAATCATGCAATATAGCTAAATTATGACTAAGTGAAGGATTCATGATATGACCTTACGTTCCAACGACTTGTATGTTGATAATGTGCCTTGTAAATGTTGTTGGAATACTCATGAACTGTTCTTATGAGTTTATGCTATGTTTACTTGAAAATCCTACTTATAAACAAGATGTATGATAACGATGCAATCCACATGAACTTCCATGCTATTGGTATGTGTTTCCAATATGATTATGCAATGAACATGATATTAAGATTGTGCAAGTACTTCCATGTGATATGAAATCCTTTCCATGCAATACATTATTGATAGCCATGCTTAGTATGAGATCCCTACTTATGATATTATAAATTATGGACTCTACTCTTATGATTAAGTCAGTCATGTGTGTTAGTTTCCTTCCATCGAGTCCTGGGGGTACTTGTACCCGAAAACTATAGCTGTGTGCCTAGATCCATGTCATGTTTCACGATATCCAAACTCAAGCGATGATTCCATAGACTTCAGTTAGTCATGTGACTCAGGAAAACCTCATGATCTTAGTCAGTTGTCAAATATCAGTAACATTTTGCCAGTCAACGAAATTCAGTAAGATTAAGTCATACACAGTCAATTATTCATGTCCAGTCCCTCCAGATGGGAGTAACGGTTAGCACCAAGTGAACCCAAGGATGGGAAGTCACCCGCCAGTTCAGTGTGTGATTCTTAGTAGTCATCCTTGTGTTCCAGAACTACGTAGCCAGCGTAGGTTGAGACATCTTAACCCATCAGATTAGGGTTGATGAGGTGGCTTAACCCGTCAGTTTAGGGTTCCCACCGTTCTCATTGAGTACCTGCCAGATAAGGGTCACTCACAGGTTGTCCTTACCCATGGCACGACATACACAAGGCATGTTGGTTAAACACCACTTCCCACAGTTTTAGTATATTTCTCAGTAAAAGAACTCAGGGCGTTCTTCAGATTTCAGTAGATACAGGACTGTCAGATATAGTCATCCATGTTATTAGTTTCAGTATCAGTCATGACAGTTATCAGTAAACCATGTATTAGCTTACAGGTCATGCTATCACATATTCACGGTCCTAGTTTCTATATATATGTGTTTGCACTCCTATGTTCATATTAGTCAGTCAGTGTTGTTCATGCATGAAACCCTTTATGCTCAGCCTACCTTCCTCGTATACTCAGTACTCTAGTTGTACTAACGCATTTGCGCTATAGTGCTTTCTTTTCATATTACACCATAGGTTCCGAGACACGAGCTCCAGCCAAGCAGTAGCGGTAGCATTCCAGTCACAGAGACATAGTGAGTCCTCATTGATTTGAGGACAATATGATTTGATACATTTATTTATTTCTTCAGTTTAGTTTTACGAAGTTAGTCGGAGACATGTTCCTTCAACTCCTTATTCAGATTAGAGGCTTTCAGATTTATGTTTAGATTGAGTTGTTTTGGGTATTTTCACCCATATAATTGTATTCAGTTGAACCTTATGGACTTACAGTTCTATGTATTCCGCATTATTGTATCATGATTTGCTGTATACAGGTACAGATATCAGTCATGGGTTATCTTGTGGTCCCTTGGGGTCATGAGCACCGTGTAGCATTCCGGTTCAGCGAATCGGGGTGTTACAGTATGCCCTTACTACAATAGACTAGTAAGAACAACTATAACATCCACCAACAATAAGCAAATAAGTCCCCATGGAGCTAATCACACGAGTTCAGAGAAAATAAATGTTTCAGAATATCATCTACTGATTTCACAAAAACATTAACATCAACCACCCAGAGTAAAAAGGTCATTGGTTAAAGAACAAAGCATAATAGCTAAATTAATCTTATCGAACTTTTGAATTGATAGCCAAAGCTTCAGGCTAGCCAAGGAAAAATTAGTAAAGCTCATAATACAATTATTTTTTCCAAAATAGCAAAGTGACATGCTTAACACTTTATGAGATGACATAATAAGGGAAAACTTGATTTTAACGAAGCAGCTTAATTAGCTTATTTGAGACAATTGGATAAATGTTTCATTTTGCTATCAAAGAAAATAAAATAGATGTAACTCAAATCTTTTTGTAAATGAGAGAGGCCTTTAGTCTTTTGATAAAATGGGAAATATATTCATCATAATATAAAGTGTGTTAAGACAAACAAGTATATTACGATAATCTTGACGAGACAAAGCAGCTTAGGACATGACTCACCCTTTTGAAAGTCGTGCCGTCTCACAGTTCCATATTTACTGGAACTCCATACTACATGAGGATTCCCAACTTCAAACTATATCAATAAATAGCAGCATAAAACATGAATAGAAGAAATCAGAACCAAACAAATACTTTATTATCACTAAAAATATTTCATTGTTGCCCGAGGTATTACACTGAAATAGTGTTGATACAGTCACTATTATCACCAGGAAACAAGAATTCAATTCTTTAGTTTATATTCCAAAGATGAAGTGTTAGTGTCTTCATTTCACAGACAAACATGCATATTTCAATGATAAACAAGAACAAGTACAAAGAAATAGAAGCACTTCAAAAATACAATTACCTTAAACAACCATCAAATCCCACTATTTCAATTAAACAGTTTCATTAAGTTTAGTTATAAACTCTAACCTTCACAACTAAGGGCTCCAATTTTTGTTGTGAAATAGCTTCATTAGAGCTTAAAGAAGAATATAAGTTTTCATCGCCAAGCGTACAAGTGGTTATGTTCTTATTCTCATGTTGGGAGTAATTTATCATTTATAAATTGTATATAATAAAACACCAAAAACAACAATGAAATATCATACAACTATAGTATCAATTTTTATTTCTTAGTAAAGATCAAATAATTCAACACTCAACAGAATTACCTGATACACAAATCAGTAACTAATAGGATAAATCATAAATGTTTTAATTTCAGCATCGGGCTCAATTATTAACAAAGTTTGGAAAGAAGAACTCTCCAAAGCATTTAACGTAGAATACATTCAAGGTAGATTAAACAACCAAAGTTATCTCTATACACTATGAATATAGCGCAGGCGATTAATTATAGGCATCCACCTTATTATCACTTTCAAATACAAAATTTATACTTAACACCTATAGTACAATAACCCATCCTAACAAATAAAGATCTCACTAAATTTTATCTTTAGAAGTGATTTCAAGCTTCATACTCTTGTGATTTATCTTGTAAGAGAAAAATTAGACTAAATATTTTCGATATGTTCAGGGCTTCAAATAACTACCAAATAAGGTCACTACTGCATGGTAATACAAGAAAAAGAACCACTTCATCTTTATTAGTAACAAATTGAAATGGCTAACATAAAATATTGCTAATGCAACAGCAAAAGATCACTACTTTAAATTCACTAAGAGAACAGTGTTAGCCTATAGATTCGTCCTTGTGAAAAAATATATTTTTCTACTATTAATAAGAAGAATAGATCTTTATTGTAGGTTAGCTGGTTGTAGAGCATTGTCTAGTAAATCTTTCCACACTAGTAGTCTAGTATTACTTTTGTAGTTTCTTATTTTATTGTGGTTACTAATAGCATACTTTTCTATATTTTCCTAGAAGTTACTTCTTTCTTCATTGTTGTAGTAATAAAAAGAATAAATCTTTCTTCAAAGTTCCTACAAACCAAAGCAACATTTTTTTGTCCTGAAATCATGGTGTCAGGCTAGCTTTTACGTGCCTCTACTAATTCCACACGTACTTATTACTACCCATCAGTACAAATATATAACTCTGTTCACCTAGATTTGAACAATTGAAAAGAAATTACCTAGTATTTTCTTATCAATACTCTCATTCTCAAGAACAAATTCCTTTAATGTTAGTAAGAAACATAACTTTCTTCATAGTTCCAATAGCTTAAAGCAACAGACTTCTTATATAAATAGTCAAATCATACAAAAGGTTAACTATTGCATGTTCAATTGCCAACTAGAATGTTTGTAGCAAAAAAGCCTTATGGATGAAAATGGTAGAAAAATGATAAATTATGATAATTTTAAGTACATAAAGTATGCTTCTGTTAATTTTTTATAGAAAAAGGAGAGTATCACCTTAGCAAATAGACACATACCTTTATCGAGGCAAATGCTTGAGCTAGAAAAACATTTGCTGATAATGTTGAGGTAAATTGAAATAGTCATGAGGCAATGTTTATCGATAAAATTATCCTGAGTTTATAGTACACTTCTATTTAAAAGGAAAGAACAATAAATGTAAGTCCAAGAAATTATCCCGAGTTTATAGTACACTTCACATAGCTTATTTTAACAGTTTGTAGTGTTCACACATGCCTTGTT